>NC_041217.1:122734176-122735159 GCF_002837175.3 Physeter macrocephalus
TAGTTCTTCTTTCTCTAATTGCTTTAGGTGCAAAGTTAGGTTGTTTATTCGAGATGTTTCCTGTTTCTTAAGGTAGGATTGTATTGCTATAAACTTCCCTCTTAGAACTGCTTTTGCTGTATCCCATAGGTTTTGGGTCGTCGTGTCTCCATTGTCATTTGTTTCTAAGTATTTTTTGATTTCCTCTTTGATTTCTTCGGTGATCACTTCGTTATTAAGTAGTGTATTGTTTAGCCTCCATGTATTTGTATTTTTTACAGATCTTTTCCTGTAATTGATATCTAGTCTCATAGCGTGGTCGGAGAAGATACTTAATACGATTTCAATTTTCTTAAATTTGCGAAGACTAGATTTGTGACCCAATATATGATCTATCCTGAAGAATGTTCCATGAGCACTTGAGAAAAATGTGTATTCTGTTGTTTTTGGATGGAATGTCCTATAAATATCAATTAAGTCCATCTTGTGTAATGTATCATTTAAAGCTTGTGTTTCCTTATTTATTTTCATTTTGGATGATCTGTCCATTGGTGAAAGTGGGGTGTTAAAGTCCCCTACTATGATTGTGTTACTGTCGATTTCCCCTTTTATAGCTGTTTGTATTTGCCTTATGTATTGAGGTGCTCCTATGTTGGGTGCATAAATATTTACAATTGTTATATCTTCTTCATGGATCGAACCCTTGATCATTATATAGTGTCCTTCTTTGTCTCTTGTAATAGTTTTTACTTTAAAGTCTATTTTGTCTGATATGAGAATTGCTACTCCAGCTTTCTTCTGATTTCCATTTGCATGGAATATCTTTTTCCATCCCCTCACTTTCAGTCTGTATGTGTCCCTAGGTCTGAAGTGGGTCTCTTGTAGACAGCATATATATGGGTCTCGTTTTTGTATCCATTCAGCCAGTCTGTGTCTTTTGGTGGGAGCATTTAATCCATTTACATTTAAGGTAATTATCAATATGTATGTTCCTATTACCATTT
>NC_041217.1:122737275-122753644 GCF_002837175.3 Physeter macrocephalus
CACAGCTCCTGGGGTTCAGCTTTGGACTTGGCCCCGCCTCTGCGTGTAGGTCGTCCGAGGGCACCTGCCCTTCGCTCAGACAGGACGGGGTTAAAGGACCAGCTGATTCTGGGGCTCTGGCTCACTCAGGCCGGAGGGAGGGAGGGGCACGGATGCGGGGCGAGCCTGCGGCGGCAGAGGCCAGCGTGACGCTGCACTGGCCCGAGGCGCGCCGCGCGTTCTCCCGGGGAAGCTGTCCTTGGATCCCGGGACCCCGGCAGTGGCGGGCTGCACAGGCTCCCGGGAGGGGCCGTGTGGAGAGTGACCTGTGCTCGCACACAGGCCTCTTGGTGGCGGCAGCAGCAACCCTAGCGCCCCACGCCCGTCTCTGCTGTCCGCGCCGACAGCCGTGGCTCGCGCCCGTTTCAAGACCATGGGTCTTATGCAAATGTAAAACTTTCCAGGAGGCTCATCTAACCACAGATCAATGACCCTTTCAAAGTCTGCTCTATTGGGATGGAGTGACAGAAGGCTCCTCAAGGCAAATAAAAGCAGGGTACATTTTACCTTCTTAAGGTGGACTTGACATCACTTTCTCATTTTCTCCAACTGCTCTCCCTTCTTGCCTTTCCCTGTCTCAGTCGTGCCTGTAACACCAGAGAGGAGCTATGGATTAGCTGATTTTACATATTTTTCACCCAGATATTTTTCATAATAAGTAGTGCACATGAGACAAAATTAAGTGCTACTTCAAGAACTTGGAAATATGTCCGCCTTCCAAGAGTAAAGAGCTAAGGCTTAAATACTACCTTGACCAAACAAACAAAGAAGGGTTGTAGGCCTTTGACTGTCTTGTAAACAGTTTGTAAAGTATCCAATTAAAGAATGTAGGGTGTGAATTGGTATCCTGCCAAGGGAATCATTGAGACAAAACCATTTATTGCCCCTCTAAGTCCTGTCCAGGAGAGTTTTTTCGGGAGACAAATGTACCTGGGATTGCATCGCAGAGAACAATGGACTCTTGGGGCTGAATCTGATTCCAGGCTTAACAAGCAGCATTATGATAACCGGCATGCCTTAGTGGACAGCACTGAGGTGAAAATCCAGATCACAGTCATTATCATTTATTAAGCAATTACACTGTGGCAGACACTGTATTAAATAATTTTAAATATATTATCTCAGTTAACCTTCATGACAACCCTAACAGTGGATATTTTCCTCCCAATTTACAGAAGAAACTGAAGCTTGCAAGAGCTAATGAGTGAGCAAGCCATTGCGGTCAGGCTTTATCTGATTCAAAATCCTGTGATCTTAAAAATAAACCAGTTTCTCAGCTGAGATTCTCACCCATACTGTTAAGGGCTCACAAATTCTAGGAGAAGTTTGAAATGTGTCTTTTCCTTTTTTTATGATAATCGTTAAAGTATAATTTTACCAGATACAAAAGAAAAAAAAATACATTCTCTTTACAGTCAATAATGAGCAAGTTTTAAAAATTCCAGGTCCGTGCGTGTAGTCTCAGGTCTACAGGACCATATTATTGCTTTAAAAAGAATTCATACATATCTCAGGAAACACTGTATCAAAATAAGCTAAGACCTCAGTTTGAATTTGACTTTGTGATTTACTAGCTATGTGATCTTAAACAGGCTACTTAACTTCCCTGAGCCTCCGTTTCTTCTATAAAATTTAGGTAAAAATGTATACCTATTAGGGCTTTGAGATGTCTTAATAATATATATATAAACTCTAATGTACTTAATAAAGGTAAATATCAGTGTTAACGTTCCTTTGCTTTCAGGAGAAAGATGCTGATCAACCACAGTTTTTAATATACATTTAGAAAATGGCATATCTTCTTTAGTGTCTTCTAAATTTATGTAGCAAAGTTCCCTCACCCAATTCTGACAATTAAAGAATATAGAAAAAAATAGGTTTCTGGTCTCAGAAAACTAAGACCCAGACCCTAAGTAATGGCTGATTTGCCAAGATAAAAACCACTCAGGGTGCTTTTCTTATAAGCTCACTTTTTTGGGAAGTAGAGATGCGGACAGATTTCTGTATCAGTCAGGCAGAAAATAGGTAGGAAAATATATTTAACAAGCTAGTGAACTAAATATGCCCAGCTTACACACAAAAAAATCCCAGACTTTAACTTTTTGAGTTATTATATAAAATCTACTTATAAGGTATTACAACTGACTACTACAAGATTCTTCTGAATTAAGCCTTTCAAAATCATATGTATAGTTGTATCTACAACTCTTCTATCAGGAGAAATTAATCTGTCATATTTATTAGTTTACTATGTATATGTGGTATTTCTTGTCCATGTTATATATACAACAAAACTGTTAGTTTTTTAATAATCTTAGTTCCTTTTGTGTTTTATTCCTATAACATATTTTACTTACACAATTTAAAAATTTTTGTTAGTATTTGTTTCCAAGTATTACTTAGCCTAAAAATTTTGTATATAGTTTTTCTCTGAACAGATAATATACAAATTTTGTATCACTGAGGTTCAGTCCTTGCATGTACAGTACTCAAACTAAACACCACACCATTTAAAACAGTGGAAAAATAGACATTAAAAAACAGAGATTATTTTTCCTTAAATATAGTCCAGTTATCACAAATAATATGTTTTTACTTTTGTTTAAGAAAGCATTACGTTAAATACTTTTCCATTGGTTTTCTTTATAAATATATTATGGGGGGATGGTAAAAACTATTTTTACACTTAATATTCCCAACAGAAAAATTTCACGTCAGGAAGATTTATTTTCATATAATTAACAGTTATTTTTAAGATATAATATTTGATTCTACAAAAGGAAGGAATATTTCTATTTTGAGAGAAAATATTGGTTTTGATTTGAGAATAAAGAACAATTACGGTACTTTAAGAAAACTATTATGGAGTTTCTCACGCATCACATTTTATAATTTACTTACATCCAAAATTCCAGTAATTTCCACTTTAACGCATTCCCAATGAGTCCACCTGTGTCTGCAGAATGTAATTATACAGTAGATATTAAAATATAAAACCCTAAAAAGGATGCATTCTTTGAGGTTTCTTTTTTCTAAAATCCTGACATAGAATTTGTCCAATTTAAGTTTGCATGAAAAGGAAGAAAGATATGCCTTATTATGTGTTTATTTACATGACAGGGCTATTCACATCCGTTATAGTTAATATTGGCTCTGGGTGTCTTTGTCTAATCATCTCGGTGTAAATACAGAGGCTGATATTTTGTGACCATGAGAATATTAACAAAAGGACATATCTCTCTTTGATTCAGCTTATCTCAACACAACCAGGGAAGCATTCCCTATGAGAAGATTTATTTTACAACATCCTGGCAGGGATCTACAGAGATTCAATAAGTAAAAATAATGTTTCAACTCTGTGGAACTTCTGTGGAAGTCTCAGGGCTCTTGAAAACTAAACGCTTTCCACTTTGTTTAGTTGTGCCTCTGATGAACAATTAAATGTAATACGTGTGATGTGTAATAGTGAAACGAAGGCTTTTGAAGATAGAGGGAAATTTATATACTTGACCACAAATACTAGTCTTGCAGTGTATTTTAAGACAAAATGTTTCTATTGGCCAAATAGATTTGGAGACTCTGATTACTAGATCATTGTCTCAAAGATTCAAGTTATACATTAAACACACTAGAGAGTCTGAAGAAAAACCCGCAATAAACTAACCTGGTACATTGGTTAATTCGGCATTTCCTAACCTCACTTAAGCACAGAACGCTACTCTTCCTTTTGTATTAACCAACACCTAGCTTCGCACAGCATATTAGGCTGAACGTGCTGTGGATTGCAGTTAAGGTGCCTAAAAAGCAGTCAAAATGCTTTGCCTTCATATTACTCGCTCTTCTCAAGTCACGCTCCAAAAGTTCTTTGTAGCCTGGATCTGCAAAGTCATCAAGCCAATCCCAGAAGGCAGCCCTAGACTTGCAGGGCATTTTAACATTGTTTCAGACCACAAGAGTTTTACTGACTAAATCACACCTTAGGAGACATGTCAAGGCCTGAGAGAATTATGTGTATACTCGATGTTACAACCTTCAGTTCTGGGCGTAGCTTTCTTTTCCAAAAGATTTGGCTTCTGACCAAATAACCATAGGTCATATCTAATTATATATTCAAATTTACAAAAAACTTGAAGTTTAAATAGAATCCCTTTTACTTCATTGTTGATTATTTCAATGTATTTTGCCTTATGGGACAAAGAAGTAAAGAGAACTTTGTACACATGGGAAGATGCTGATCAATAATTAACTTTAACATATAAATAAGTAATTAATATGTTTTATTCTAACAAAGGGTTTTTGTGTGGTTTACAGTAGCCATTATTAATTCTATTGAAAGCAGATATGTAAATGGTCCCTGTATTTTTTCCTCCTTCTCATCTGTACTTATGCTTCATGAAATTTCTTTCTATTTATATTTCTATGAATGTTGTTCTTTCACTCTCATGTTATATATTTTGGCATTCTTTGACATATTACCAAGGAGTAGACATATTTGTATTAACACAGAAGCATTGTTTTTTTATTTGTAAAGGGCCCAGAGAGACCACCTAGTTTCCATTTTATAGATAGATAAACTAAGTTTTTTCAAGACTGAATAACTTGTCTGGAGTCATACAGATATTAGAAGCTGAGTCAGGTGATAAAATCTTGGTTTAATGTTTCTCTATTCAGGGCAAATCTATTTGACAATCCAGAAAACTGATGGTTGAGACCTTCAACAATATTCCAGACAGTGGGGTCATTTAGACCTCAAATTACATTATCTTGTTGAAAATATTTACTTCATAGTGAGTTAAAGTTTATTTTATTCATTGAGTTATCAGGATAAATTAGGAGTTTGGGATTAACATAGGCATACTACTATATATAAAATAGATAATCACTAAGGATCTACTATATAGCACAGGGAACCCTACTCAATATTCTGTAATAACTTATATGGGAAAAGAATCTGAAAAAGAATGAACAAATGTATATGTGTAACTGAACCACTTTGCTATACACCTGAAACTAACACAACATTGTAAACCAACTATACGCCAATATTAAATAAATATTAAATTTAAAAAAACCTAAGACGTCATTGACAATAATGTATATAATACAACTGTAGCCATATTAATCTATGACATGTTGAGTTAAAATTTAATCACAGATCATTTTCCTGAAATATATTTGTATGTACAGAAGAAAATATACAACTGATTTTTTTGGTATTATGTTTGATTTTTTGGTTCATGAACATTTCTCTGTTATTTGTTAACAAATAAACATTTTCAGTTATATTTGTAAAATTGAAGTTTAAGTCAATAGACAGAATCACATTATTTGGCAGTTCAATAATACTAAGTGTTGAGAAGAGGTTTTGGTTAGACAGTCAATAGTCCATACATTGATCTGGCGTTTATTATGGCTTAAATATTTTGATTCGGGTGTTTCAGTATAATTCAGTATGAACTTTGTTTTGTGGTTGAGCTTCTTCTCTATCAATGATAGACTGCTCTAGATCAGAGATGACTGATAGATCTCATTCTGCATGCACACGCTCTTTGATTGGTAGTGACCATCTGGAGCAAAGGTTGGGAAGGCTCTGTCAGGGCTCAAGAAGAAATGATGCTGTGATAAGGGTACCAGTGTTTCTATCCCCACTAGAATGTAAGTACCATGAGGGCAGGAACATTGTCTTGTTTGTTTTCTGTTGCATCCTTAGTGCCTATCATAGTGCCATATATATATATATATATATATATATATATATATATATATATATGATGTGTGAAGAGAGAAAGGAGAATAGCAACACACATGGTATATCTTTGCCTTCTCTGCACTAAGTGGTTGTCTACTTCCAAGGTCTATAAGTCACAATCCCTGTGTATATGTTGAAATATGATGATCCAGTTCATTTTTTAAAAAGAATTTTATGAATACCAAAAAAATCAAACAGTGATTTATACATATGGAGAGGTATCACAAACCCAATAAATTCCAGCAAAAGGTCTGATTTTTAGAAGATCATTCTTTTAGACACCTAAGGAAAGTTTATTTTGTTACACAGAAGAGAATAAACTCTTGCTGAAAACTAATATTAATATTTTTTTTTTAAAAAAAGAGGCCTGAATCCTGAAGTGTCCTCAAGGTCTTTGTATTTATCCTGCTGCCTCAGAAGTCAGTAGTCAGCAGAGGGCTTCTCAGTGACAGCGAATGGATTTGCCTTTGAAGCGGCTTTGGATAGAACGGGCTGCATCCAAAAGATGAAAATAATGGAAGCCAAGAGACCCAGCAGGCAGCTGGGTAGTGGGTACCCTCCACAACTATCTCCACTGAATATACTCCCTGTGGTGGTGTTATCACCTGGAGGTCTCCTGTGATTAAGGCAAATAATCTTATGAGTGGTCATGAGTACGCACATTGATTGGGTTTGGCAGATTGCGTAATCAACTGCAAGTTACCTTTGGGAAATGACTGGCTATACCCAGTGAGCAGAAGAAATGGAAGCAAGGGGATCTGGCAGGCAGCAGGTTCCCGTAGCAGCTGTATGAGTTACATTCCCATAGTTTACTGATGAAGAGAGCCAAACCTGGACCTTTCATAGCTGTGCTTATCATTTCTGATATTTGGAGGGATTGCAGGAGGTTGCTGCACACTCGAGCAATTTACCTTCAGGATAGTAGCAAGGCAGAGTGTGAATGTCCTACTTATATTGGTACACCTCTTGAAGCATGATATACACATCCCTTTTATTTATACCCAGCAGAAAAGCACAACATCTGCTCTACTGATAATTGGATACCAGCCTCGTCTGATGAAAGGATATTAATTTTCACTTCATAGATTAATAGACCTTGGGAAGTCAACTAGTCCATCACGCTCTCTTACTGCACGATACTTCCTAACCCAAAAGGAAGGGTTTGAGAGAGATAAAGGCATATTTTCAGTGTTGGGATTTTGAATGCAACAAACGTCATCGTAACACATGCTGAGAATTGCCAAACCATTCCAAGAAAATGGGATATTAAATGACCACTACCTCTCAGCTGTGAGAGCAGTCCCTGTTTTTCTGTTTGTACATTTTATTAGACAGGCTTAAGCTCAGACTTACAGAAACAATATTTGTTTCAATAATTATTAATAAACTCATGTGAGTTTTTAGTACTGTGTTAGGGACCATGGGGGTTATTAGCTCGTAAGTTTTAATTCAGCATACGTTTGTTTCTGTAATGTAAAAAGATATGAATTCTCATCTCATTTAGCATCCTATTCTGAATGAAACATAAAAATTATATAATTTAACATTCTATCCTGAATGAAACAGATATTAACAAATGGAAAAGGAGATTTTATTCATAGAAAACATTACTCTTTTATTTTACCTGAGATATTTTGTTTGATCTATGTTCCTCTTTCCCTATGATAAATGTATTTACATCTGTATATTTTACAATTACGTATTTTTTCTTCATCTTTTCTATTTAGCTTCTTAAATAAGTAGTGATTATATATTTAAAACAAAACAAAATATGAGTTCTTAAACCACCAAAATTTAGAGAAACAACACATCAGTTCTGCTCTGGGGAATCAGCTACCTTGACTACTTGAAAGTAATTTATTCATCTGATCTCATAAAAGAGATTAAAAACCCTCAGCTTCAAAAAGGTTCTCAAATTCTCTTAAGAAAAGCACATTTGGAAAAAATTTTTAAACTATGAAATAAAATTTTCTGCTGAAAATAGAAATACGTATTTCAAACAATTTGCAGGGTTAGTCCTGATATTTACACATATATTTATAACATATGGTATTATTTCAGAAAGCTTTTGAATATAGAATCTCATAAAGTTATATTTTATTTACTGAATAAATGCATCTCTTTTATCCAGAAAGAATAGTTTCCCTTTACCCAAGAACAGCACCATCTGCCAGTTGATTGGTACTTATCAGCCCAGTATGTAAAGTACTAGCTATGACTTCAACTAAACATGCATTTCTTATATGAAATTTCAACATTAATAAGCTTTTCTCCCAATTCTTTCTAGTATGTTGGAGTCAGATAACGTTATGAAACTGGACACACTATGTTTTGCTTATCTAATTCATAAAAGCTAATGCTTCAAACAGAAACCAGATTAAGCACATCAAAGTCGAATGCTTTATTTTGATTGATCAATTTTCCCGTATTGAGGGTGGATGTGAGCAAAGTTGCAGGTGGGGTCTATGAAGGGGTCTAGTGGAATGTGATGACTGCTTATAAAGTAGGGATTTACACATTTATTCCATTGATAGGTTATCATAGGACTCTAGCAGGTAAATAATGAATTCTTGCCTTGTTACTGATTTACTGCACATCTCCCTAGCTCAGCCAGGATCTGGAGTGTTATTTGAGAGAACAAGCAGATAATCAAACATTCTGTTTTTACAGAATTGTCCCAATTTAGGGTCCTTCAGGACCCTCCAGGATGCCTATTTGAGATGTTTTTCTTTCTGAAATGCATTATCTTGGGATAAAAAAAAAGAATGTAGTTTGTCATAATCCCAGCCCAAGGAAATGTGAATCCTGATCCCCTTACAGTTCTCAGAGAAGTAAAAATAAAACCAGGAAAGCAAGATGTATTATACAAGGAAAGGATATCAAACTTCTAGCCAATAAGGACTTCATTCTTTCCATCCCCTCTTTCACCACCTGCTGCTGTGCTCAAACCAGGAATCAGTTCATCACCATTTCTGATCTCAGGACTTTTCTAAGTATCCATGGCTGTATTCCCCAAATTAGTTGCAGATGCCAATGGAGCTCACTTCTGGCCATTTAATTCCTCTATTCCTTCTGGTTTCTTGTGCCCTATTTCCACTTTGCTCTACTTATGTGTTGCTCATGACTACTCTTTCTGTATATTTTGGAATATAATATGTCACATAGAATTATCCCTTTCTGTTAAACTGGGCAGGCAGGAGCCCCACATTGACCATTGGCATCTTACATGGGAAAAGGAAATAAGAAAAATTCTAATAAAGAAGTAAGGTACCAGTCAGAGAAAGGAATAATTTTCTGTCAAAAAACAAAATGTTGGAACAATTATCAGTTACCTTCCTTAGGTATTCATCCCTGGAGACCTGATGGCACATTTTCGATGTCTACCATGTGCTCAATAAATGTTGGTAGAACTGTTGAACTATCTCTTTAATGCAGTGGTTCCTTAGGAAGATGCTAATGTCATCTGGCCGGTATCACTGCCCTCTTCTTTTTCTGACACTTTTATATAGCATTATACAGATAGTCATTTCTTCCCTTCTTTTACTTCCCCCTCATTTCAGAAGTTGCCAGATTACTAAGTTTCTTTGGTTACCAAAATCCAAACCTTTGCTTAGAATGTCTGTTTATTACCTACCTGCAATGATATATGTTAGTGACAGATTTTGTGATACTAATATAAATACTATAGTTAGTTAGAGGAAGAGGATATCAGTGAGGGAGATAGTACTTGAAGCATGCTTCGAGAAGGAAGTGGGTCTGTGCAATGTGTTTAACCAACTGTACAGTTTGAGGAAACAGTCCCAATAAGACTGCCCTTACTTCAGACATAAGCCACAAGTTTGTGGGTCCCCAAGACCACCATCACTTCAAACCAGCTGGCTATGAACTCAAGGATCCCCATGATCATCCTTGGGTTTGATAATCCACTGGAGGGACTCAAGCACTCATTGAAAGCTATTATGCTCATGGTTAATACAAGATATAGAAAATCAGCCAAAGGAAGAAATGCATAGGGCAGAGTCTGGGAGGGTCCAAATGCACAGCTTCTGGCCATCCTCTCCCTGTGGAATCACGGATGGTGTTACCTCCTCTGGCTACAATGTGTGAGGATACGCACAGAGTATTGCCAATCAGAGAAACTCATTTGAGCACTTGGTGTCCAGAGTTTCTATTAAGGCTTAATTACATCCTACCCATGTGACTACCTTTCAGTCTCCAGCCCCTGGAGAAAGGTCAGGCTACCTTTAGTCATCAGTTCTTCCAGAGGTCACAACTGATACAGTGTGGTCTCAAAGCCCCCGTCCTACATCACATTATTAGACTGTCTGGTGGTGGCCAAAGACCCCAGGCAAACAAAGACACTTCTATCAGGCAGGACATTCTGGGGGCCTAGAGATTTCCACCCAGGAGCCAAGGGCAGAGTCCAAACCTCTCTTTGGGTGAGTCCAGATTCTATACTACACAGTCTGGAACTGAGTTTTAAAGGAAAAAGAAGATTAAGATAGGTAGAGAGGAGGTAAGTCATTCCAAGCAAAAGGATAACTGTAAGGAGAGGTTTGTAAGTGTAAGTGAAATAATGAAAGGGAATGCCAACATGAGAATCCCAGTTTAGCTAAAGAAGGAGATGCTTTATAGAAAACTGAAGATGAATGATTTGGGCTAGAACAAAGGACACAGATTCTGAATGGCCTTAAAAGTCAAGTAGAGCTGAGGAGTTGTGCTTTGAAGCAATAACAATTGGAAATATTTAAAATTCTTGAATTTGTGGGATAAGTAGAAGGACGAAAATTCTACATAAAGAAATTTCAGAGTATTCTCTTTATTTCTAGACCCCACGTTTTAAATAATGCTGGCAATTATAAAGTACAAACAGGAGAGCAATCAAGATGGTGAGACCTAAAATTTATATCAGGCTCAGTTATGGGAACAGTGTATATTTATAAATTTTTCAAAAACAGAACTTAAAGAGACAAAATAGCTTTCTTCAAAGGGCTGATGGAATTTCATATTTCAGATAAGCAAAATTAGGATTGAAGGGAGAAAAAATAAAGCAAAAAAGGTATATATCTGGCAATATAAAGAACATTTTTCTGTCAATTAAAATAATGTATAAATTAAATGATAAATGTTTTGAGAAATTATTTTTCCATCAATAAGTATTCAGGTAGTGGATGGCTACTTACCTATATTTCCAAATTAATTTGTAGAGATTTTTGCATTGGAGGGCAATGTCTCTTCCTATTTTAGAATTCTGTGGTTCTTTGAAATAGACAGGATAATTTAGGAGAGGGAAGGCCTGGGTCCATAGACATCTGCTAGGAAATTGCAGGAATATAGGTATAAAGTGATCGAATTTTGGACTAGGGAGGTGGCAATGACCATACAACAGAAGGATAAAGGAGACATTTCAAAAGAGAAATGTGGCTTCCCTGGTGGCGCAGTGGTTGAGAGCCTGCCTGCCGATGCAGGGGACACGGGTTCGTGCTCCGGTCTGGGAAGATCCCACATGCCGCGGAGCGGCTGGGCCCGTGAGCCATGGCCGCTGAGCCTGCGCGTCCGGAGCCTGTGCTCCGCAAAGGGAGAAGCCACAACAGTGAGAGGCCCGCGTACCGCAAAAAAAAAAAAAATAATAAAAGAGAGAGAAAGGAACAGAGTGTGGTGAATGGCTAGATGGGGAGCATGAATCTGAGAAAAATGCAAAGAATACCCCTCTTTCAAGCACGAGTGATGAGGCTAACTGTGGAACTGCTAGTGGAAACAGTCATCACAATGGAGAACAATTTTTGGAGGAAAGATGGTGAATTCTTCTTAAATATGGTGAGACATTTAACGTTTAGACTCCAGTGGGAGGCCAGTGACTTCTATTTTCATTGCTTAAAGACTTTTGTTATGGCATTTATCACAATATGTCTTATATTAGAACTACTTAAGTATCTGTCTCCTAAACTTGATTTTGAGATTCTTAAGAATGGGGTCAGGGCTTCCCTGGTGGCGCAGTGGTTGAGAATCCGCCTGCTGATGCAGGGGACACGGGTTCGTGCCCCGGTCCGGGAAGATCCCACATGCCGCCGGGCGGCTGGGCCCGTGAGCCATGGCCGCTGAGCCTGTGCGTCCGGAGCCTGTGCTCCACAACGGGAGAGACCACAACAGTGAGAGGCCCGTGTACCACAAAAAAAAAAAAAAAAAGAATGGGGTCAAAGTTTCATATATTCTTTTGTTTTACCAAACCAGTTTGTGTGTAGCACATTTCCAGTAAATATTCTGGTATTAAATTACTTAAATATAAAAAGTGTTAAGTGCATATGGAGAAAAAAATAGCAAGAGAGGGCTGCCTGCTTGGAGAAGAGAGGGGAAATTTTCTGAATTAGGAGTCCAGGAGTTGGAGAAACAGGAGAAAGATCAGGGTAGTGCATTGTTATGGATACTTGAAAGTGAGAGTTTCAAGATCAAAGGCCTAGCTGATTATGAGGTCTTGATAATGAGGATGGAGAAAAGGCTTTTGCGGTTTTTCAGTAAAGGCTTAATGGATAATTTTCAAGAGATACTGACACTATTGTAAATGGTTTAGAACTTTTCATTAGAAGGAAAATGTACCGTGTGCCTCAGGGACACTTACAGAGGCAGACAGGTTCTCTCTTCAGTGCTGTCTGTACCTTCCTCCCTCATCTGAAACTCTTCCTTGCATTTCAGTTTGTATTTTCTCCATGCCCAGCTAAATGAGCCTGCAAGAGACCAGTGTCTCTCTCCTAGAATGCTGATAGAAGGAAAAGCCAATAAGCACATTCTTCTGTTTTGTTTTTGTTTTGTTTATATTTTATGCATTTTGTGGCTGTCCTATTTTTCTATTTTGAAACTGTAGCCCTTTGGGAATGAGAGAAAGTTTGCTGGTATGGTGCTAGAAACGTGGAGGGGCTGACCTTTGCTATGAAAGGATTGAATGCCATCCACACTAGGATGGAGGGTGAGAAAAACACTCTGCTGTGAATTCATGTTTTCACTTCAAGAAAAAAAGGTCAAGCCCTGAGGTGGTCACTAGAGGTTCTAAAATGTACCTTCTCCTGTCTATTCCCCCAATCATACCACTTACTTTATATCCATTATTTCCTTGTAGTCACTCTCTAATATTATCATCCTTAGCCCAAATAAATATGGATTTCTTAATGTTTCCTCAATCTGTAAGTCCCAGATAATGTTAACTTCCTTGCATTCATTGTTTATTTAATAAATACTACTTGAACACTTGCTTTGAGCCAGTCAATGTACTGAGATCTTCTGTGAAATACTTGCTCCATGTATAAGTTAGGGTGCTTTGGGCTGCATGTAAAAGAAAACGCCAAGTCAAAGTTCCTTAAACAATAAGGAAACATTACTATTTCACATAACAAGAAAGCAGCTCCAGAGTTAGTTAATTCAGTGACTCAAAAATTATGCTCTCTCCATTAATTCTGCTCTGTGTTGGGCTAACGGCCCTTATCATCACAGGTTGACTGCTGCAGTTCCAGGCTTTTCATGTAGACACATCCATGTCCAAAGGAAGAAAAGGAGCCATTTCTTCTCTGTGTTTCTTTTCATCTTGAGAAAACATTTCCCCAAATCCCATGGCTGCCTTCCCTTCACATGTCATTGCTAAGATGTGACTCAGTCATTGCTAAGATGTGACTCATTCATTGCCAAAACTGTCACAAGTCCCTTCTTAAACCTATCACACACAAGTGGAGCTACATTACCTAGACTGGTTGAGGTTAATCAGGGTTACATTATATATCTATAAATGTTGTTCTAGAAGATAAAACAGATCAATGAAAAGTTGGAGAAACAGTGCTCATTTAGGTCACACTGTGCATCTCACTTTTTTTTGAAGAATGTCATTGGCCATGCACATTGTATCCTATTGTTATGAACATTATTTGAATAAGAATAATGCAATTTCAGTTTCAGTTAGGTTGGTAACAAATGCTCTAAATTTGTATTTAAAAATCGAAACAAATATATAATTGTCATTGTCACCTTTGGCTGGAAATCAGACAATCTTGGTATAAACAAAAAGAACACAGTCTTACAAAAGAATCATTTAGAAAATATTATATCATTATTTAAGAACAAGAAATTTATCAGTATCTGCAATAGACATCACATTGACATCTCCAAGATTACTTTATATTATAAAGAACAATACATAGCATTCATGTGTTCAAACTCTGAGTCATACATTTAAATTTTAAGTGGGTTATATAGATTAGTACTTAAGTAATAATGTGATTCAATTTAAATCATGGATTAACATAAGGTTATTGCTTTATTTGAAGGTGAATGGCTGTTTTTTCTCTCCAGAAAGTGCAATCATTTCAGCTTTATCCCATTTTGGTGCCAAGATATGATGAATTGAAAGCAATACAGGAAATCCTTCTCCTTTACAACTGTATAGGCTTGTGTTTTCTGCCCTTCCTATTTTAAAGTAACTCAAATTGGCTTTAATGGGAGCATCCTGGGTATACTCCAGGGAAATAAGGCCAGTTAGACAAATTTGGGCTTAGTGAGACAGCTCTGTTTAAGCAGAAAAAACAGCTTTTACTAGGGTTTTGCATTCTGAAAGATCCAATTTTAATCATGGCTTCACTACTTACTAGCTTTGTGACTTTGGAATAGTAACACAATCTTTCTGTGGCTTGGTTTCATCTTTTATGGAATAGAAAAATAGTACTCTATCAATCAGTATTCTTTATAGGAAACAACAGAAACAAACTATGAAGAACTTAAATAAGAAGTAATTTATTGAAAAGATATTTTAGGAGCTAATGACATCAGTAAGAGACTGGGGAACCAGGCTTGAGAATAGACCAGGAGCAGAAAATGCTTGAGAGGCAAAAATTAGGAAACTGGAAACTCAGCATGAAACTGTCTGGGCAGTACTGCACTTATACTACCTTGGTCTCTTTAACGAATAACCTCCAATCTCCCTGGGGGATTTCAAATCGCATGAAGGAGCTTCTGATTCACTGAACTTAGTCACTGGACATGTTCCTTATGTAGCCTGAGACAGACACAGGAAATACTTACTTACTTTGGCTTATATTGAAGAACATGTTTACCTTTAATACTTCTGTAAACAAAGCTACATAAAAAGGAGAAGTAGTCATTCTCCAATAGGAAAAACATGTGCTATGTTCATGTGCATATATTTCTCATTTAATCATCACAAGGACTCTGTGAAGCATTTGAATTTCAGGTAATAGACTAAAAAATGTTACATAGGAGATTGGTTCAAGATAGAGGAATAGAAGGACTTGCTCTCACTCCCTCTTGAGAGAGCACTGGAATCACAACTAACTGCTAAACAATCATGGAAAGGAAGACACTAGAACTCACCAAAAAAGATAATCCAAAGACAAAGGAGAAGCCACAATGAGACAGTAGGAGGGGCACAATCACAATAAAATCAAATCCCATAAATGCTTGGTGGGTGACTCAGAAACTGGAGAACACTTATACCACAGAAGTCCAGCCACTGGAGTGAAGGTTCTGAGCCCACTTCAGGCTTCCTGACCTGGGGGTCCGGCAACGGGAGGAGGAATTCCTAGAGAATCAGACTTTGAAGGCTAGAGAGATTTGATTGCAGGACTTCGACAGGACTGGGGGAAACAGAGAATCCACTCTTGGAGGGCACACATAAAGTAGTATGCGCATAGGGACCCAGGGGAAGGAGGAGTGACCCCACAGGAGACTGAACCAAAACTACCGGCTAGTGTTGGAGGGTCTCCTGCAGAGGTGGGGGTGGCTGTGTCTCACCATGAGGACAAGGACATTGGCAGCAGAAGTTCTGGGAAGTATTCCTTAGCATGAGCCCTCCCAGAGTCTGCCATTAGCCCCAACAAAGAGCCTGGGTAGGCTCCAGTGTTGGGTATAAAATCAAATCCCATAAATGCTTGGTGGGTGACTCAGAAACTGGAGAACACTTATACTACAGAAGTCCAGCCACTGGAGTGAAGGTTCTGAGCCCACTTCAGGCTTCCTGACCTGGGGGTCCGGCAACGGGAGGAGGAATTCCTAGAGAATCAGACTTTGAAGGCTAGAGAGATTTGATTGCAGGACTTTGACAGGACTGGGGGAAACAGAGAATCCACTCTTGGAGGGCACACATAAAGTAGTATGCGCATAGGGACCCAGGGGAAGGAGGAGTGACCCCACAGGAGACTGAACCAAAACTACCGGCTAGTGTTGGAGGGTCTCCTGCAGAGGTGGGGGTGGCTGTGTCTCACCATGAGGACAAGGACATTGGCAGCAGAAGTTCTGGGAAGTATTCCTTAGCATGAGCCCTCCCAGAGTCTGCCATTAGCCCCAACAAAGAGCCTGGGTAGGCTCCAGTGTTGGGTGGCCTCAGGCCAAACAAACAACAGGGAGGGGACCCAGCCCCACCCATCAGCAGACAAGCAGATTAAAGTTTTACTGAGTTCTGCCCACCAGAGCAACAGCCAGCTCTAACCACCACCAGTCCCTCCCATCAGGAAACTTGCACAAGCCTCTTAGATAGCCTCATGCACCAGAGGGCAGACAGCAGAAGCAAGAAGAACTACAATCCTGCAG
>NC_041217.1:122754145-122757100 GCF_002837175.3 Physeter macrocephalus
ACCACTGGGACAACATTAAATGCAACAACATTTGCATTATAGGGGTCCCAGAAGGAGAAGAGAGAGAGAAAGGAGCAGAGACAATATTTGAAGAGATTATATTCGAAAACTTCCCTAACATGGGAAAGGAAATAGCCACCCAAGTCCAGGAAGCGCAGTGAGTCCCATACAGGATAAAACCAAGGAGAAACACACCAGACACATAGTAATAAAATGGGCAAAAATTAAAGGCAAAGAAGAATTATTGAAAGCAGCAAGGAAAAAATAACAAATAACATACAAGGGAACTCCAATAAGGTTAACAGCTGATTTCTCAGCAGAAACCCTACAAACCAGAAGGGAGTGGCATGACATATTTCACATGATGAAAGGGAAGAACTTAGAACCAAGATTACTCTACCCGGCAAGGATCTCATTCAGATTGTATGGAGAAATCAAAAGCTTTATGGGGCTTCCCTGGTGGCTCAGTGGTTGCGCGTCCGCCTGCCGATGCAGGGGAACCGGGTTCGCACCCCGGTCTGGGAGGATCCCACATGCCGCGGAGCGGCTGGGCCCGTGAGCCATGGCCACTGAGCCTGCGCGTCTTTACAGACAAGCAAAAGGTAAAAGAATTCAGCACCACCAAACCAGCTCTACAACAAATGCTAAAGGAACTTGTCTAGGTGGGAAACACAAGAGAAGAAAAGGACCTACAGGGCTTCCCTGGTAGTGCAGTGGTTGAGAGTCCTCCTGCCGATGCAGAGGACGCAGGTTCGTGTCCCAGTCCGGGAGGATCCCACACGCTGCGGAGCAGCTGGGCCGTGAGCCATGGCCTCTGAGCCTGCATGTCTGGAGCCTGTGCTCCGCAACGGGAGAGGCCACAACAGTGAGAGGCCCATGTACCGCAAAAAAAAAAAAAAAAGAAAAGAAAACGACCTACAAACCCAAAACAATTAAGAAAATAGTCACAGGAACATACTTATCGATAATTACCTAAAACGTGAATGGATTAAATGCTCCAACCAAAAGACAAAGGCTTGATGAATGGATACAAAAACAAGACCCATATATATGCTGTCTACAAGAGACCCACTTCAGACCTAGGGACACATACAGACTGAAAGTGAGGGGATGGAAAAAGATATTACATGCAAATGGAAATCAGAAGAAAGCTGGAATAGCAATTCTCATATCAGACAAAATAGACTTTAAAGTAAAAACTATAACAAGAGACAAAGAAGGACACTATATAATGATCAAGGGATCGATCCATGAAGAAGATATAACAATTGTAAATATTTATGCACCCAACATAGGAGCACCTCAATACATAAGGCAAATACTAACAGCCATAAAAGGGGAAATCGACAGTAACACAATCATAGTAGGGGACTTTAACACCCCACTTTCACCAATGGACAGATCATCCAAAATGAAAATAAATAAGGAAACACAAGCTTTAAATGATACATTACACAAGATGGACTTAATTGATATTTATAGGACATTCCATCCAAAAACAACAGAATACACATTCTTCTCAAGTGCTCATGGAACATTCTCCAGGATAGATCATATATTGGGTCACAAATCTAGCCACTTTCTTCTCAAGTGTGCATGGAACATTCTCCAGGATAGATCACATATTGGGTCACAAATCAAGCCTCAGTATATTTTAGAAAATTGAAATCATATCAAGCATCTTTTCTAACCACAGCACTATGAGATTGGAAATCTATTACAGGGAAAAAAACATAAAAAACACAAACACATGGAGGCTCAACTCTACGCTACTAAATAACCAAGAGATCACTGAAGAAATCAGAGGAAATCAAAAAATACCTAAAGACAAAAGACAATGAAAACAGAGTGATCCAAAACCTATGGGATGCAGCAAAAGCAGTTGTAAGAGGGGAGTTTATAGCAATACAATCCTACCTCAAGAAACAACAAACATCTCAAATAAACAATCTAAACTTACACCTAAAGGAACTAGAGAAGGAAGACCAAACAAAACTCAAAGTTAGTAGAAGGAAAGAAATTATAAAGATCAGAGCAGAAATAAATGAAATAGAAACAAAGAAAACAATAGCAAAGTTCAATAAAACTAAAAGCTTGTTCTTTGAGAAGATAAACAAAATTGATAAACCATTAGCCAGACTCGTCAAGAAAAAGAGGGAGAGGACTTAATAAAATTAGAAATGAGAAAGGAAAAGTTAAAACAGACACTGTAGAAATACAAAGCATCCTAAGAGACTACAACAAGCAACTCTATGCCAGTAAAATGGACAACCTGGAAGAAATGGACAAATTCTTAGAAAGGTATAACCTTCCAAGACTGAACAAGGAAGAAACAGAAAATATGAACAGACCAATCACGAGTAATGAAATTGAAACTGTGATTAAACGTCTTCCAACAAACAAAAGTCCAGAACCAGATGGCTTCAAAGGTGAATTCTATAAAACATTTAGAGAAGAGCTAACATCCATCCTTCTCAAAATCTTCCAAAAAATTGCAGGGGAAGGAATACTCCCAAACTCAATCTATGAGGCCACCATCACCCTGATACCAAAACCAAACAAAGATACTACAAAAAAAGAAAATTACAGACCAATTCCACTGATGAATATAGATGAAAATATCCTCAACAAAATACCAGCAAACAGAATCCAACAACACATTAAAAGGATGATACACCATGATCAAGTGGGATTTATCCCAGGGATGCAAGGATTCTTCAATATATGCAAATCAATCAATGTGATATGCCATATTGACAAATTGAAGAATAAAAACCATATGATCACCTCAATAGATGCAGAAAAAGCTTTTGACAAAATTCAACACACATTTATGATAAAAACTCTCCAGAAAGTGGGCATAGAGGGAACCTACCTCAACATAATAAAGGCCATATACGACAAACCCACAGCAAACATCATTCTCAATGGTGCAAAACTGAAAGCATTTCCTCT
>NC_041217.1:122757301-122763691 GCF_002837175.3 Physeter macrocephalus
CCACTATTATTCAACATAGTTTTGGAAGTTCTAGCCATGGTAATCAGAGAAAAAAAAGAAATAAAAGGAATACAAATTGGAAAAGAAGAAGTAAAACTGTCACTGTTTGCAGATGACATGATACTATACACAGAGAATCCTAAAGATGCCACCAGAAAAATAATAGAGCTAATCAATGAATTTGGTAAAGTTGCATGATACAAAATTAATGCACAGGAATCTCTTGCATTCCTATACGCTAATGATGAAAAATTTAGAAGAGAAATTAAGGAAACCCTCCCATTTACCATTGCAACAAAAAGAATAAAATACCTCGGAATAAACCTACCTAGGGAGACACAAGAGTTATATGCAGAAAACTATAAGACACTGATGAAAGAAATTAAAGATGATACAAACAGATGGAGAGATATACCATGTTCTTGGATTGGAAGAATCAATATTGTGAAAATGACTATACTACCCACAGCAATCTACAGATTCAATGAAATCCCTATCAAATTACCAATGGCATTTTTTACAGAACTAGAACAGGAAATCTTAAAATTTGTATGGAGACAAAAAACAACCCAAATAGACAAAGCGGTCTTGAGGGGAAAAAAACCGAGTGGGAGGAATCCGACTCCCTGACTTCAGACTATACTACAAAGCTACAGTAATCAAGACAATATGGTTCTGGCACAAAAACAGAAATATAGGTCAATGGAACAGGATAGAAAGCCCAGGGATAAACCCACGCACCTATGGTCAACTAATCTATGACAAAGGAGGCAAGGATATACAATGGAGAAGAGACAGTCTTTTCAATAAGTGGTGCTGGGAAAACTGAACAGCTACATGTAAAAGAATGATATTAGAACACTCCCTAACACCATACACAAAAATTAACTCAAAATGGATTAGAGACCTAAATGTAAGCCCAGACACTATAAAACTCTTTGAGGAAAACATAGGAAAAACACTGTTTGACATAAATCACAGCAAGATCTTTTTTGATCCACCTCCTAGAGTAATGGAAATAAAAACAAAAATAAACAAATGGGACCTAAGGAAACTTAAAATCTTTTGCACAGCAAAGGAAATCATAAACAAGATGAAAACACAACCCTCAGAATGGGAGAAAATACTTGCAAATGAAGGAACTGACAAAGGATTAATTTCCAAAATTTACAAGCAGCATGCATAACTAATAAGAACCTGCTGTATAAAAAAATAAATAAAATAAAATTCAACAACAAAAAAAGATCTCTAGAGATACAAGTGATGCCACACTGGCTGTGATGCATAACATATTTATAGCTACCCTGAAGGAAACTCTAACTCTTACAATTTTCCTTCCAGAATAGGTTATCTTCTTTCTGTACAGAATGCCTAAGCATTATTATTAGTACTACTAATGGCAGAAGGCAATATTCTAAGCACACTGAATATACTAAATCATTTAATTATCATAAACACCCTAAGGGATAGGCACTATTCTTTAACTCCATCATATAAAGGAGGAAACTAAATTACGGAGAGATTGGTAACATAACTTGCTCTAGACCAGCTATACACATGTCAGATGTGAATCCAGGTATCTGGCCTCAGTGCCTGTGCTCTTAACCACTAATTAATTGTTTCTTGATGATTTAGGATGAGTTAATTCATGACATTATCTGGAAGTGCAACTGAGCAAATTCCATGGTTCTTGTAATCTTAATAGTGTTATGAGCTGTCCAGTATGGTAGCTACAATGTGGTACATATACACGATGGAATATTACTCAGCCATAAATAGGAACAAAATTTGGTCATTTGTAGAGACATGGATCTAGAGACTGTCATACAGAGTGAAGTAAGTCAGATAGATAAAAACAAATATCATCTATTAACGCATATATGTGGAACCTAGAAAAATGGTATAGATAAACTGGTTTGCAGGGCAGAAATAGAGACACAGTTGTAGAGAACAAATGTATGGACACCAAGGGGGGAAAGTGGTGGGGATGGGGGGGTGGTGGTGGGATGAACTGGGAGATTGGGATTGACATGTATACACTAATAGGTATAAAATGCATAACTAATAAGAACCTGCTGTATAAAAAAATAAATAAAATAAAATTCAACAACAAAAAAAGGTCTCTAGAGATACAAGTGATGCCACACTGGCTGTGATGCATAACATATTTATAGCTACCCTGAAGGAAACTCTAACTCTTACAATTTTCCTTCCAGAATAGGTTATCTTCTTTCTGTACAGAATGCCTAAGCATTATTATTAGTACTACTAATGGCAGAAGGCAATATTCTAAGCACACTGAATATACTAAATCATTTAATTATCATAAACACCCTAAGGGATAGGCACTATTCTTT
Organism: Physeter macrocephalus; assembly: GCF_002837175.3. Lineage (NCBI taxonomy): Eukaryota > Metazoa > Chordata > Mammalia > Artiodactyla > Physeteridae > Physeter > Physeter macrocephalus. The sequence goes on from NC_041217.1 coordinate 122,759,659, forward strand.
AACTCCATCATATAAAGGAGGAAACTAAATTACAGAGAGATTGGTAACATAACTTGCTCTAGACCAGCTATACACATGTCAGATGTGAATCCAGGTATCTGGCCTCAGTGCCTGTGCTCTTAACCACTAATTAATTGTTTCTTGATGATTTAGGATGAGTTAATTCATGACATTATCTGGAAGTGCAACTGAGCAAATTCCATGGTTCTTGTAATCTTAATAGTGTTATGAGCTGTCCAGTATGGTAGCTACAAGCCACATGTGGCTACTTAAATTTAAATTAATTAAAATCAAATACTGTTAAAAATTGACTTCTTCAGTCACACAGTTAGTGGTTACTGTATGGGACAGCACACTTCCATCACAAAGAGTTCCACTGGCTGGTACTGGTCTAAAGCAACACTAACATTCTCAATAATTGACCACCTACTTTGCTTTTATGCACCTTTTCTTCTTGTAATGCACTCTGCAAATAAAAATGACAGCACAACACTTCCATCACAAAGAGTTCCACTGGCTGGTACTGGTCTAAAGCAACACTAACATTCTCAATAATTGACCACCTACTTTGCTTTTATGCACCTTTTCTTCTTGTAATGCACTCTGCAAATAAAAATGGTAGGTAGAAGTGGCAAGCGTTTTTAAAATAATTTTTAAAATTTATTTATTTTAATTTATTTATTTAAAAAAGGTTAAATAATTATTCCAAAGTCGCACCAATAATAAGTAAAATGGTGGAGCCAGTTTTCATGTCTAGATCCATTTGTTTCCAAATTTTACAGTCTTTTTTATTATACCACATGATCTTTGTGGGGGAAAAAACTCTCTAATTTTATTGAGTTATGAATGATATAATCTTTCTGGTTGCAGGCAACACTCAAAGATAGTAATCTGGGATACATTATCAGAATGGTTTATGTTTAAAATCAGAGGAAATCTGTTCACAATAGAAGAGGGGATGCAAGTAGTTCATGGTACATGGTGGCAAAAAAATAAAAATATTTGGTTAATTTAGCCAATAATTGGTGAAGAATCTGTTTCTGTGAGTTACTGAATGACAACATAGGTAAAAAGTTATGGCAGTGTTTGGGAAAAGAGTGGACTCTGGAGGAATGAAATGGTAAATTTGGAGATGATTCGGAAACATTCAGTACTTCAAATCCCAATTTCAAGGCCTCAGACTTGAATCAGTGAGAGTTCTATTGAAAAAACTGCTCTAGACTCATAAGAAGAAAGTGACTTTTTACAGGGAATTAGACTGAAAGATTGTTTGAAAAGTCTACAGTAACAGGATCTAGGCTGGCCTCCAGGATTGGCTGCCAGAACATTGTATACCTTTCCACCAAGGAAACTGCTATACTAGCAAAGGTCAGGAAACTGAATTCAGGAAGTCCATCACAAAACTATTGCTTCTGGAAAAATCCTGTCTTAATTGGAATCTTGAGATCAGCTGGGAGTAGCCGACCCTGTGAACTCCAGAACCACATCATTCCTACTGAGTTTCTTAGGAGCAAAAGGGATTCACATCCCACTTGCTCCCTATCTGTTAAATTAAGTTCTGAATTTCAGTCTTGAGCATATACATTTGATTTTTGGAATATAAATCATGTCTTGAAACCTAATTCCAAAGGAGTCAGAGAATGTCACTTTTAGCTTTCCAGCCTCTGCAGTACAAGAAAACACATCAGATAGTTGTTGGAAAAAAATGCCAAGTAAGCTAATCTGTTCTATTTACCACATCATTAGCATGTTTTAGAAAATGTGGATTTCAAATAGAATTTGGTTGCTGCAAATTTATTACATTGTAAAGAAAATTAATATGCAAATATGACTTCTTAAATTTCAAGGAAAAGTGCATTTGCTTACAAAAGGAAAATTTGCCCATTTTTACCAAAATATTGTAATTTTATTTGTTTGTTTTACTGGATGCTAGAGTTTGTAGGCATCAGAACAAACTATTTACACCATAAGCAAAGTTTTTGAGCAAAACTTTGTCATTTGTAAATCAGTATTATTTACTCCTCACCTAGCTCATTATTTTCATTTTGAACCATCCTGGGCAGCTTTTATATTCAATTTGGCTAATGTTACAAAAATGAGGGCAAACCGTGTGGAAAAGAGTGTGCAAACTCAAAAGGGTTTGAAAGACCTGGATTATGAGCAAATAAGTGACTTGTGGAATTTAGAATAACAATGTGTAAAAGGCATGAAACTCTGGGGCCAAAAATAATCAAAAGGGCTACAACCTAAAAGGGTTCAGAGAATAAAATACACACAAGGAGAGAGCTCTTGAGTAGTTACAGAAATTATACTAAAATCATCTGCCTGGGAGACAGCAGTGAGGAAAAGAGAAAAGAAAGTAGTCCCTTAGTAGGTGAAGAGGAGTGTGAATTTTCAGATGTGATTGTGGCATTAGACAAAGCAATACTATGTAGGACTATTTCATCGAGAACATTCCTGATATTGCTCTGCTGGGCTCTCAAAATGATTACTTAGGGATTACTCCCTGGAAATGTGATGTGTTCTTATAAAGGAAAGACTGGATGTTTTTAAGATAGATCTTCTTTCATTTTTCAACCACTTAAGAGGTGCAAAAAATTTCTCTGTATTCTGTTGCTTCTTCATTTTTCTGCTTCTATATGGAGTAGAAGTGGTCAACACCTTCTAACTGCTAAATCACCTTGCTGTTTTGGACAATCAAGTCAAATCAGTCTTTTGTCTGACCAATATCTCGACTGTTGTATAGAGCATCATGGCGAAAAAACATCTAAAGATGTTAGAGATGGTATGATTTTACATAATAAAAAGAGGAATAATAGCATTGCTAATTATAATTTAAAGTATTGTTAATATTATTATTATTAATGGCATTTATTGACTTGTTACTGTTACCAGGAACTGTGCTAAATACTTTACAAATATCAGCATACATGCTTTTATCTCTAGCTCTTACCTGGTTTGCATTTAGGAAAAAATAAAGACCCCGAACACTGAAATGTTTGTGTGGGACTCACATAACATACCTTCAGAAAGATATTCCATTAAAAACCAACTTTCTAACAGTAGAAGCTGAATTAGCAATAGAACGGTTCCAGAGACTAAAAGGGCAAGGCCTGTTTTGTGCCTAGTAGGCTATGTTTGAGTCTGAATTGTCACCTTGTTTGGGGATATGCTAAAGATAATTGAAGCATCAGCTGGGTCATTAGGAAAGGTCCCTCCCAATCCTTTCATATTCATCTTAGGCCTAAAGAGATAGGTTGAATTTTGCCTTCTTCTCTTTCACCATGAAAATCACAGGGAACAGACATGGCCAGAAGGGAGGAGGATAAGAGATGCAGTGAACTTGCCTTTCCTTCTTTCTCCATCTCCTCCCACACACACCCCTGGCTCTGCCTTTTCTCCTCTCTCTCCTCCATCTATTCCCACCATTATCTACTAACTAAACAAAGACTAAAATTACCAAGGTCAGAATCCTGTCCCACATCTCACTGGAATAACCTTAATCTTGGAGAGTTATTTAATTAGTACTTTTCATGTCTGCTGTTAGAAAACACTTTAGAATCTTTCCATTAGTCGAAAAAGTAGTATAGTTCAGTTATCACTTCCAAATGTTAAAAGTTTATTGTGTTATGTTTGATTTCTCATGAAAGCTGGAGAGAGTTTTATATAAGAATCGTTTGGATCAGATCAGTGTAGTATCATGAAGAGAGTTCTTCATGAGTTAGGAGTAGTTTCCTGTCGTTGTTGTTCACTAACTGTGTCATTTTGGAGTATCAGTCATCTTCTCTGGGCCTCAGTTTCCCCATCCTTATAAAGAGGATGGAGACATCAATTTGTATAATGCTGTCCCCATTTTCCAGGCTATGAAAAGATGAGAGATTATTAATACTATTGGATAGAGGCTGATAATATATATATATATATATATTTTTTTTTTTTTTTTTTTTTTTTTTTGTGGTATGCGGGCCTTCCTCTGCTGTGGCCTCTCCCGTTGCGGAGCACAGGCTCCGGACGCGCAGGCCCAGCGGCCATG
>NC_041217.1:122763787-122805953 GCF_002837175.3 Physeter macrocephalus
ATGGCTCACGGGCCCAGCCGCTCCGCGGCATGTGGGATCCTCCCAGACCGGGGCGCGAACCCGATTCCCCTGCATGGGCAGGCGGACGCGCAACCACTGCGCCACCAGGGAAGCCCTGATAATATATTTTTAAAAGAAAAACCTACATTGAGAATTCAGCAATAAATTGTTGTCTTAGAACATTTGAGTTACACACACTTTCTGGTAATATCCAATATATTAAAGGCCATTTCTAAGGTTTCCATATCTTGATTTATTTTAGTCTGGGATTTCTTTCTGAAGGGATAATCTCATTTATGATATTGCCTTTTTAAGATGTAGCAGCACTATACAGAAAGATAAATTTGCACTGCCTGCTAAATGCAAATGATTGCTATTTTGAAGAAATAATTTCGAAGCTTTATTTTATACAGATATATATGGAGATTCTTATATATTTAAGAGTTATAGGCAGTAGCAATAAATAAAGTTAGCTGACCCTGAGGATGAAAAATATAACATTATGTGAAAGGGAAAAATATCCTAATACTAGAGGGCAACAGCTAGCTGGTATTTTATCCACGTCCCCAAATGGAGTACTTTAAGATTACTCAAAATGCCATGATAATCGGTGAACATAAAGCCTACATAAAAAGCTGAGACAGAATGGAGGGCTGATGTCAGCAAAGCTAGTTCTCAGTCAAGGCTCAAAATTCAAGTCCTATTAAGAAGAATATGAAAATAGTTGAGCAGTTTATCTAAAAAACTCATATGGTTTTCATGTTTACACTCCCCAAGAGCATACCAGTTATTTTCCAGAGCATAGAAAATGACCTATACATTTTTGCTCTTTAGTCCTAAGGAATAGAAATCTAGGTGAAGGAAATTCTTAGTGAAAGTGCCATTTTAAAAACCCTTTTGGATACTGCTATTGTGGAAATTACTGATAAATGCTGGGCACTTTCATTTATTTTACATGTTTTAAGCCAAAAGAAAGAAAGTCTTGGCTATTTAAAATCCACTAATGACAGTTGCCTTTCAACAGAGGTGGAACATACCTGACATCATGCTGCCCTGACTTCTCTCACAATGGGACACTTTTCCTTTTAGCCTGAATATGGCCTTAGACTCTTTGTCATCACAGCACACCTGGCAGCCACTACCAGCAGATGAGAGTTGGCGCTGAAGATAAAGCCTATGAGCCATACCTGCCTTAAAGGTTTGATACATTCATATGCATAGATCTACCTATGTATATATACAAACAAATGACTCATTAGAGTCCAATAATCTCTAGAGAATAAGATATAATCAGTTATCGTGGATTACTTCAAAACCCCCTAAATGGGTCCCATGCTACTGCTGACCACCCCCCAGCCCAGCCTATTTGCAACTTTTAAAACATAAGTCATATCATCTCATTCCTTTCCTCAAAATTCTCCATAGGTGTCCCTTTCACTTGGAGTAAAAGCTCAAAACCTTATAACCCTACATGATCTGACACTCTGCCATTACTCTGACTTCATTTCCTAACTCTTCCACCTTTGGTCAATGTGTTTCAACCAGACTGGTCTCTGTGTTAGTGCTAGAACATGCCATGCCAGACAGACTCTATCTCATGAGCTTTACACTGGCTATTCCTCTACCTGGAATACACTTCTTCCAGATATCCACATGGCCTCTCATTGACTTCAAGTCTTTGCTCACCCTCTTGGTGTGCCCTACACTGACCACCCTCTTTCTAATTGCATCCCACCCTACCACTCTTAATTTCCCTTCCCTGATTAATTTATTTCTTTATCTCACTTATACTAAATAATTTTTGCATTATGTAATTGCCTTCTCCCTCCTCAACTAGAATGTAAATTATAACATGGCAGTTCTTTTTTCACAAGTTTATCCCCAGCATCTAGTGCAGATGATATATAGTTAGCTGTCAATTATCTGTTGAATTAATGACTACATGACTCAATGAATTAATGTTATGCCCACAATGACTCAGGGAAATACAGATGTGAAATAGGTAGTGAGAAAATCTTGATAAACACAGCTTCTACTTGTGTCCAGTTTGGAGACTTGTAATTTATGGCTTAAAAATAATATCTATAAAAACATTTTTATTTCATGATGAGTATCTCAAAATCCTCTAACAGCACAAATTCCTATGAAAAACTAAATAAATGAAAATTTTAAATGGAAAGGCAGAACATAGAAATTTCTGTTTTAACATTTGATAGTGCAGTTTGTTTAAAATAGTAATTACTTTCTTGACAAGTATAAAGATTTTTTAATCATAAGAGACTTTGTGAATTAGGTAAATATCTTTCTTCACTGTTTCCCACCACCTTTTTGTTTCATTTTGTTTAGAAAAAATGAGTTCTCTCATGTTAAAAAAAATTCTATGTATGTAAGATGTTTCTCAGCTACTCAGCCCAAAATACCTTTTTCCTACTGTTTCCTAAACTAGTTGTTTAATATTTATGTGTTTCCACTTTGGTAACAACAAAGCTGACAACTATTTGTGGTGTGGGTTTTGTTTCTGTCTTTTGGCTATTTAGTGTATAGAGTTATCAGTATGAAGAGTTAATGGTGCTTTAGAAAATAAGCAGGGGTTTAATCTTCATTGCTCTTGATCCAGTGTTTCATCAATATCAAAAGACCTAGTGCTGGAAATGAGATGGTACATTAGTTCTGATGCTCAGTGGTTTATAATTTGCTACAGAAATTAGGCTTCTGGTCTTCAGGATTAGGCAAGTATCTAGAAAATAAGGGTACAGGAAGAGTGAGAAAAATAAAGCCCAGAAATAAAAAGGAGAGGAGCAAAAGGCAAATCAATAAATTTTAAACCAATGGCATGAATATAACTTTTACCTACAAAATGACTAAAAACAATTCATCACCAGGCAAGCAAGTGAAATAAAAGAGGCAAACAGTTTAAATAAAAAGTTATATTTATAAAAGCAGTCTCTCAAATAAATACTTAAAAGGAAAATAATGAGGAGGGAAGGATCAAGCAAATCAGTGTCTAAGATTCTATATCATCTCTTACCAATAAAGTTTACAAAGTGGTTTTATTTTAAAAGAACATACAATGAATATGTTCATTTGTATCATGTTTTTAGATTCCACATATAAGTGATATCATATGATATTTGTCTTTCTCTGTCTGACTTACTTCACTTGTCCAATCTCTAGGTCCATGCAGGTTGCTGCAAATGGCATTATTTCATTCTTTTTTATGGCTGAGTAATATTCCTTTGTATATATTTACCACACCTTCTTTATCATTCATCTGTCACTGGACATTTAGGTTGCTTCCATGTCTTGGCTATTGTAAATAGTGCTGCTATGAACATTGAGGTACATGTATCTTTTCAAATTATGGTTTTCTCCAGATATATGCCCAGGAGTGGGATTGCAGGATCATACAGTAGCTCTATTTTTAGTTTTTTAAGGAACCTCCATACTGTTCTCCATAGTGGTTGTACCAATTTACATTCCCACTAACAGTGTAGGAAGGTGCCCTTTTCTCCACACCCTCTCCAGCATTCATTATTTGTAGACTTTTTTGATGATGGCCATTCTGACTGGTGTGAGGTGATACCTCACTCTAGTTTTGATTTTCATTTCTCTAATAATTAGTGATGTTGAGTATCTTTTCATGTATCTTTTGGCTATCTGTATGTCTTCTTTGGAGAAATGTTTATTTAGATCTTCTACCCATTTGTTGATTGGGTTGGTTTTTTTGTTTGTTTATATTGAGCTGTATGAGCTGTTTATGTATTTTGGAGATTAATCCCTAGTTGGTTTCATTGTTTCCAGATATTTTCTCCCATTCTGTAGGTTGTCTTTTCATTTTGTTTATAGTTTCCTTTGCTGTGCAAAAGCTTCTAAGTTTAATTAAGTCCCATTTGTTTACTTTTGTATTTATTTCCATTACTCTAGAGACAGATCCCCAAAGAACTTGCTTTGATACATGTCAAAGAGTGTCCTGCCTATGTTTTCTTCTAAGAGTTTTACAGCATCCAGTCTTACATTTAGGTCTTTAGTCTATTTTGAGTTTATTTTTTTGTTCACTGTTAGAGAATGTTCTAATTTAGCTGTCCCATTTTCCCAGCACCACTTATTGAAGAGACTGTCTTTCCTCCATTGTATAGTCTTACCTCCTTTGTCATGGATTAATTGACCATGGGTGCATGGGTTTGTTTCTGGGTTTTCTATTCTTTTCCATTGATCTATGTTTCTGTTTTGGTTTGTTGTTGTTGTTTGCCATTACCATACTGTTTTGATTACTGTAGCTTTGTAGTACAGTCTGAAGTCAGATGCAGACTCACAGACATAGAAAACAAACTTATAGTTACCAAAGGGGAAAGGTGGTAGTTACTAAAATGTTCACTGGTAGAAATATCCAAATATCTAAATACTATTCATATGAGACCATGGTCCAAGAAACACCAATCAACTCAAAAGGTTTGTTTTCTTTTGATACTTGATAGATACAGTTCATTTTTACATTTTTTTGCCATTTTGGAAAGGGAAACCCAAGGAAGCAAAGTGACATCTACATATACTGAATATACGTGGACAAAACCAAGAAAAAGAATTACAATTATCCAAAGGATTTAGGTCTCAAAAAGACATTGCATGAAGGATGGTTATAGTAAAGAGAACGGATTACGGTTTTTAAAAGTAGTTGTCTATAGATGCTAAATTCATCACATATTTTGTCCCATGTTCTTCAAGTGGCTGAGCACTGACTGTGTACCCACTGTGCCAGGTTCTGGGGGCAACTTCTAGTGGAAAGACAGGGTGGCCTGGGTTTGGGCTTTCTGAAATGCTTTTCTGGGGCAACTTCTAGTGGAAAGATAGGGTGGCCTGGGTTTGGGCTTTCTGAAATGCTTTTCTAACTCACCAGCTTGTGAACTCATGCAAGTGCTACATCCATTTCCTTACCTGGTGAAGGTTTAATAATAAAGTCTACCTCATGGAGTTAAGAAATGTAATTTATTACATGAAATAAGCATGCAAAACTGTTATAATAATGCTTATCTCTTAATAAGCATTAGTTATTGTTATTACATAAAATAAAGGAATTAGAGTTTAATAGAAGTAGCCTAGGGCTTCCCTGGTGGTGCAGTGGTTGCGCGTCCGTCTGCCGATGCAGGGGAACCGGGTTCGCGCCCCTGTCTGGGAAGATCCCACATGCCGCGGAGCGGCTGGGCCCGTGAGGCATGGCCGCGGGGCCTGCGCGTCCGGAGCCTGTGCCCCGCAACGGGAGGGACCGCAACGGCCAGAGGCCCGCATACAGAAAAAAAAAAAAAAAAAAGGTATTCTTTGGAACCCCACACTGGTAATAGTATTCTCCACAAAACCTATGGTCAGAAAGTTCTCACAAAAAAAAAAAAAAAAAAAAAAAGAAGTAGCCTAAGATTTAGAACTAAAAAAAGCAAATTAGACTCAGGATCCAATCTTTATTAGTCATATACTTTTAGGTAAGTTATTTGACTGCTCTGAGACCCTGTTTCATTAATTCTAAACTAAGAATAAGTATTCTTACTTTTAAGGGTTCTTTGAGAGAATTAGAGATTAGAGTTGTAAGACGCTAAGCGTAGTTCCTGGCATAGCCTGGGGTACAGCAGTAACTAAACAAAGATTCCATGCCCTTATGGAGCTCCCCTTCTAGTAGAGGAAGACAAAAAATAAACATAATAAATAAGTAAATTATATAGTATATTAGAAGGTGATAAATGCTGTTTAAGAAAGAGAGATAGAGAGAGAGAAGGAAAAAGGAAAAGAGAGAGGGAAAAAAGAGAGAGGAAAGGAGGAAGAGTAGTGAACAGTATAAAGTAAAAGGGATGAGGATTTGCAATTTTACTTAATAGTTACTTATTATCCTAAAACCTTATGCAAGTTACTTAACCTCTGTGGCCTCAGTTTCTTCATCTGTAAAATGGGAAAGTAATATTGCCAAAATAGTATTGCCAATAATAAAATTGCTTTGATGCTTAAATGAATTATTCCCTGTATAGAACTTGGAACAATGCCTAGCACATAGTAAACTCACAGTAAACTTAGTAGGTATTGGTTATTAATATTACTACTATTATTATCATTATTAATAGGAGTTAGGGAAATATGGCCAATGTAATTATATTGGTTTACTAAAATGTAGTCTGCCAACTTCACTGTTTTCAAGCTATTCTAATTATCTAATTTTCACTGCTTCAAAAGCCTGAAAATGTAAAGTGAGCTGTTCTTGAAAATTTCATAGCCAAGTATAATTTAGATAAACCATATAAAGGAAGCACAGATATTCAAAGCAACCTAAACAATTGTGTACTTGTAGTGTATTTACATGGAAGCAATCACAGAGCTACTAGGAAACTTTAATAAGCAACAACACCACTGTAGATAACAAAATCAATGACAATATTAATTGCATATTGGCAGGGAAGAAAGATCCCCTACCAGTCAGAGTTTCTGATTATCTCATGACGAGAGCATTCAAATAGTTTAAAATATATCTACTACCTATAACTAAAGATTTTAAACAATGGATATTTAAGCCATATATCATTTGGACTGGGATTGGTGTGAAAATAGTTTCCCAGAAGCAAAGTTTTCTCCCTCAAGCATATATTTACCTTAATTGCCCATTGCAAGGTATGACTGGGTGTCAGAAGGACCTAATAACAGTGAATAAATAACACCTGGATTTCTATTAAATGTTCAGCTTGTCTGGAAGAGAAAACAAGTGAGACATCCTTTTATAACAACTTTTTTCTACTGACTGATTCTACTGTATAGTGAATTTATCTGGATTACCTCCAACCAGCTAAAATGGGATTCTGGTTTTCTGATTGGTTTTTCTATCCCATGTCAGGGTATTACTGTAGTGCATATGTAAGAGAGATGCAGCAGGTGAAAAGAAAAGCAGACAAAAATAAGATAGTAGGAAGCTAATCCAGGACAACTAATGAAGCACAATGAAAATCATTAGAGCAGATGCAACCACCAGCACAGCTAATCAGCCCCTAAGATAAGTAGTGTTAAGATTTGGAAACTCAAGAAGCTCAGTCAGGTTCCTTGATCTATATTATTTTATAATAGTTAAGTGAAATGACCATTTCTACCTAGTTTATATGGAAAAATATTTTATTAATAAAGAAATTTTTATAATTAGATTACACATTTTATATGTTTTAAGCATTGGTTTGTAGGACTGTATTGCTGTATTTTAAAATGTCAAACAAAAACCTAAAATGGCTTAATAAAAGGAATATATTGATTCATGTAACTGAAATGATAAATGAGACTGGCTTCAGATAAGGTTTGATCTATGGTGGTAATATTTTATGACATAAAAGTGTAGCAAATCAATGTGCTGTACACCTTAAACTCACACAATGTTATATGTCAATTGTATCACAATAAAGCTGGAAAAAATATAAGAGTATAGGCTTCAGGTAAGATTTGATCTAGCTGCTCATTAAGTGTCACTGAGAAATTATTTTTCCCCTTTGTCTCTCTGTCATGCATGATATCAGCTTCATCCTCAGGCATCTCCACTAACATCCAACAACTTAATTCTCTCTCTGTAGTAGCAAAATGATATACAAGTTACAGACTTCTCATTCTCACCTCATACCATCCAGGGGTGCAAAAAAGTGATTTCTTCTGGTTGTTCCTACATCATATATTCTGGGACCTGCTTTCACTCTGTGGCCCAAAGTGGTTCATTAACCATTTACTATGTCCAGAAAAATAAAATATGCTGATGTATTAAGTTAAGAGAAATTAATCCTACCCAAAATGAGATGAAGAAGAGTACCATTTGCAGATAAACATCTACTTACTATGCACAAAGGAGAAAGAGACAGACACTGGGAAGGCAATTAAGAAATCCTTTTTAAGGGCTCAACCTATTTACCACTAAAAATGTTTTATATGGGAGTGAGCAGTGTCATTGTATTCACAAATAATCTTTGTAACTGTGAACTATTTTTCATGAGGCCAGTTCATGAAATACTTTAAATGCCATGCCAAGGAATTTGAGATTTTTTTCTCTTGCTAATGGGGATTTTGAAGGACTTAAATCAGTAAAATAACATGCTCCGCCTTTATCTTCATTAGAAGGGTCAGAGTATTTTTATACCACATACACTTGTGTGCATGCCCACAAACACACAGACACACAGACACACACACATATCTTGAATTTGCTATAGTGAGTGTTTTCTAATAGCAAAAGAAATCAGTAGTATGAGAGAGGTCAATTCCTAGAGAATAAAGTAGAGTGGGACAAAGAATAAAGGTATATGTTTGTCTTGTGAGGAACCTATGAAAAAACACCCCAAACACCCCAATTCAACAGAGACGGTCCTCGGCTTATTTGAAAACACTGATAAAATGATACAAGAAAAGTACAACATCATTGTGATTTTTAAAAAAATTTCTCATGGCTTCAAGGTTTTGATCTTTAACCTTGTACGTAAAAATTAAAACCACTTCCCAGCATGAAATACTGTTGTCTGACTTGGGGGATATCTCTTTAGTCTCTCTGTGAGACAAATGAGATCAAAACCCAAAATGTATACTGAAAATAAGTATAACGAAGCACCATAATCTCCTAAAGGAAACAAAATGCTTCAAGCAGTAGGGTCATGGAGTTTCAAGCAAGGGCTTCACCTTCTACTAACCCTGCTTCTCCCTAAAACCACTCCCCTGCCCGTAGAGCATTGACTGCAGCTAACTAGACCTAAAGGAACTGCACACTTTCTCCCATAAATTCCGTAGAGAGGCATAAGTAAAAGGTGAAAGAGGAAATCCCAGCAAAGCAGGGAGGGTGGCAGACAGCCATGCTGCAGGCATAAACAGTACTGTTAGAAGGCAAGAAGCGTGGACTCAGAGGAGACAAGAGTCAGGAAATGCTAACTTGCCTTCAGCATTCTGGCAGCCTCAAAGGAGACAATTAACATAATGTCACGAAAAGCAAACCTCAGCCTTTGACCAATCCCTGTGAAAAGCAAAAAATATCTTTCCATATACGGTTGTCAAGAAACCTGCTGAACAAAAGCATCTCCCAAATTTTCTGCCCTAAAGATGGGTTTCCAGTGAAAGTCAACAAAATTTGCTGCTAAAACACAAACAACATCAGTCTTTGAAATATCTGCCAGTTACCTCATATTATCAATACTAAGCAAGGCAGGCTTTAAAAAAAAAAAAAAAACGCTTTAAAACTGCACAGATTAAGCAATTTATTAATATAAGGAATGCTCACCAATAGCCTTTGTTAGTGTTAACATTGATTCATAGAGGACAGTCTTCTCAGTGTACATATCAAGCTGATACTCAACAATACTTGCTCATTATTGACACACCATGGTGAAAGAAATAAACTTATAATTGCATGCAAGAACATGCATTAATATTTTACCTATTACTAGTTCAGTGGATTCAACACTTAGTTTTAATAATTCACCAGAAGGACTCACAAAACTCACCGAAAGCTGTTGTACTCATGATTACTGTTCATTACAGCTAAAAGATACACATTAAAATCAGCCAAAGGAAGAATATGGGGCAGAGTCCAAGAAAAGTTCCGAACATGGAGCTGCTATTGTCCTCCCCTCATAGGGTCAAGACCAAGTTACTTTCCTGGTATTGATATGTGACAACATGCACTGTGTATTGCCAACCAGGGAAACTCACCCAGACCTTGGTGTCCAAAGCCTTTTATAGGACTCCATCATGTAGACACAAGTGACTGCCCACATGATGGATCTCGGTTTCCAGCCCTTCAGAAGATGGAGCTGATACCTTGTGAACCAAAGCTTCTGCCCTAAGTCACATTGTTGATGTGGTTCAAAGCCTTCATGCCACTTTGTTACTATCTGGCTGACACAAGACCCCCAGACAAACAAAGACCTTCCTATCAAGCATGGCATTCCAAGGGCTTAGAGGTTCTTCTCAGAAGCCAGGAGCAAAGGTCAGATCTGTCATTGGGTTAAATTCCTTAACCACACACCTAATAAAATATGAGTGATTATATAATTTTTAAATTTTGATTTGTCTTGTCGTAAATGACAGTTCAATGCTAGAAAAGAGAGATATGAATCAAGGGTGGACTCCACAATCTATTAAAGCTATTAAAGACCAGTATGGTCTTTCCTTTTTTTTTTCCTGCCATTCAATTATAAACAAATCAATTAATTTATATTTTCTCTAGGTAGACTAGGTTGATATAAGAAAAATTTTATAAGAGATTATATAAAACATGACACATATCAAAGATGTTTAAATATTCTTTAAAGAAAAATATATTTTAAAGAGGCCTGGAAAAAATAGAAAATCCATCTTACTACAACCTCCAGGCAAAACTCTCAAAGGAGAAATCAGGTTTTATAAACACCAGATGCATATTACTATGAGACTTTAAATGAAGTCTCATAAATTAAAGCCTAAATACTTCAACAAGTGAACATGAATGAAATAAAGAATAATTGAAGATATTATAATCTCTAGAGAAAAACAGTATGGAAATAAAATGTAACACTAAATTATTAGAATATAAATTGAATAAATTAGATAATATCAAATTTTTATCAGAAAGGAAGGGAGAATGTAAATGGTTAATTGAGCTTGGTGATAACATCTTGTGTTTTAAAATTTAGGCCAGTATTTATTTTTCAAACCCAATTAAGAATAACAATATTTTAAAAATAAGATGTTGTTAGGAATGTTTTACTCCTGCTTAAGCAAATAAATATGAAATCTCTTATGCTACTTCTAATTTTTAAAATTATACTCAGACATGCTAAAATAATGCTAGCTTTTTGTTGTCATTGTTTTAACTTCTATAATGTTGAGCAATAGTGTACATGGGGAAATATCATTCAGAACATTTATTACATACCCCCCCAAAATTACACATTGTTAGCATACAAATATATCAAGTATATTCTATTCTTGTCACAAAAATCTCAGATTGATATAACCAATTCTCTGTATTTCCTTTCTATTTGGAAAAGCTTTGTTTGATAACATAAACTCAGAATATTTTTCAAACTTCTTTGTAACTTCTGTGAAGAAGAGCCTATCTACTCCATGGGTTTCAAATCACATTTATGAAATACTTAATAGCCATTGTTGGAAAGTAATACTTTCATTCTTTAAAATCATAAATCATTCAATTATCCAGAAAAGTAGGGATTAATATAAAATCCATGTGCACACCAATCAGGCTTAACAAACGCTAACGTTTACTATTATTTGCTTCAGATCTCTTTTTGTGGTAGAGTTGAAGTTCCCTTTGTCCTATTCTCCTGTACTCCCCCGATCCTGAGTTTGGGTGTATTTTTACCAACCGTATTTTTATGCACCCATAAAAAAATATATTTCGGGAAATTGTGTTTCTAAATTTTACATGTTCTTTGTTTCTCCTTACCTGACTCTGTTTCTTTTTTTTACATTTTTTCTCTGTTGAGTTGAAAGTTATACATTTGTATTTCCATTTCCATTCTTTTAGTGGTTTCTCTTACATTTTAATATGCTGAGTTAACTACAGATTTTTCTAATTTGCTCAGATTTATTCAATAATCTTTTCCCAAGCAAGACAAGAAACAGTATGGTTTACTTTCTCACTGAAGAGACTCCTGTCTCATCCCAACATACACACACAGTCTTCTTAGTGCTGTTTTCAATTTTTATTTTGCTATTTAATCACACAAACATATGCACACACACACACTTGCTGGACACATACTAGTTTTATTATGTTTTCTTTTTCAACAGTTAATTAACTTTGCTAAAATATACCACTTTCTGTGTTCACCATTGTTTATTTCATATCATCTGTCCCTCTCAGTTAACTTGTCTTTTCATTAAAGTACATTTTTTTGTTCTTTTGGTGTGAGTCTGTGGGTGCCAAGCTTTCTCACCTTAGGTATGCTTGAAAATTTGTTCAGGATTTTTGAATGATAGCTGTGCTAACCCAAAGGGTTGAATTGTCAAAGAACATTCGTGCACATTATAGATCTTACCCAGCACCATACTTTATTAATAATTCAAAGGATATGGGCAAGCAGTAGGCTCAGGCAAAACGTTCATTTCCTGCAGGAACTCAAAACCAACTTATTCGGCTTCCAAAAATGTCCCTTTCCCTACTTTAGGATGTGTTTTCATTTCAGATAAATAGAATAGTGATGAGCAATATATGCTAAATTGTTCTCAAAAGAAGCTATTAGGGATTTAGAGCTCTTTGTTTTACACTCTGATAATTACAGAGATAGAGAGAATGCTTAGATGACTACGCCCATTCTCCAGCAAGCTATGCCCCATAAATCCATAAAGCCCAGGTTCATTTACAATAAGCAAGCTAGTTATACCAAGTACATCCTACGAAAAGCACTTTCTAAATAAAAACTCCCTATCTGTAGTAAACATCATTATCATCCTGCGAAGAGGTCTATTCAAGGTCATTAGCATGTTCATAAGGAAGGAAGGAAGTTGAAGGTCATTCACTCCCAACCTTCCACTCTCAACCAGGTTTCCAGTAGAGCATAAGTGAGTTGCAGACTGGTGTTAACCCTTTTCCTCCCAGTTGTTTTATGTCTAATTCTGGGTTGACAGGCTTTTTTGTGTTTAATTTTGTTTTTACCCTCAGTTCTTTGAAGCTGTCATTCATAATCTCCTGACGTCCACTAGTTGCTAATGAGAAATTTGCTGTCAGTCTAATTGTTGCTCCTTTGTAGGTAATCTATCTTCTATTTCTGTTAGCTTTTAAGATAGTCTCCTTATTATTGTCCTTTGCAGGTTCATTATAATGTTACACTGTGTCTGAGCATGTATTTAATTTCATTTATCTTAACTGGTGCTCAACGAGTACTTTCAGCCTTAGTACTCATATGTTTATTTAATTCTGGAAAAATCTCATCTGTTTTTTATCAAGTATTGCTTTCCTATTGTTCCCTGTTTTCTTCTGCAGAAATTCATTTCAGACAATTGTTGGAGCCATTCAATCTACCTTCCATTTTTCTTAACTACACAAATATTCACGAACACAGACATTTTCAAATCAGTTTATACTCTGGCTATGAATTTCAATTCTGGCTCACGTTTTCTCTGTTCCCACTATCCCAAAGTAAAGCTCACCACATCTTTAGTCTTTGTTTTATTTCTTCACTTTCAGAATATTAATATATTTTCCATATTTATACTCATTTCATTTCTACCTTTTTTTTTGTTTTATAATTTCTTCTTTTTTTGAATGGATGTTTAAGTGACCCCTGGGTCTGAATTCTCACTTAGAAAATATAAATGTACTCTTTTTTCAAGAATCAGAGTGAAACAAAAATCGCCATTTTCTACCACCCACTTCCGTACAGTATAAGGAAAGGTTTCCGCTGCCCTACACTTTCTAAATAAATAGAGACCAAGATCTGACGTCTACAGATCTGTTAGCTAGGTTCTACAGCCTAGGGAGGTAATGGAGCTGCAGATAAATCCAGTTGCTTTCAATTTTCAAGTTCTGAAAGAATCCTGAAATACTAAGAAAGAATCAACACATCTTTGTGAGGCACACATCTCACTTGGCCAGTTGGATTTCATCTTTCACACCACAATCAGGATCCTTGAGGATGAAGAATCAAAAAGTTTGTATATTGATATTTCACTAAGGCTACCTTTAGGCAGACTTGCCAGCAAACAGTGGGAGAAGGTAAAGTGAAAGCTCAAGTTTGTATATATCTTTAAATTAGGAAAAAAATAGTAAGTTGTTAGGTGATTTTTGTCATAGACATACTTATTATCATTAAACAAAGTCATTCCATTCTTATAGCCAATGCCCCTTCTATCTTTCACTCCTTATGTCACTGTTGGTACAGACTCAAGGATAGATCTTAAAGTAAAAGAAGTCAAAGCAAACATAGAGATCATCTAATTCTAATTGTTTAACTGTATTATAAGTTTCCCACAAAAGTTCTAGTGAAAACTAAGCTGAGGGAGGATTTTGGTATCAGGGAATACCATTAGCTGAGAAATTCTTTTGCAGTAGCAATTAGTAAATGTGCCTGAATATTTGAAACAAAATGAGGAGGGAGGAAAAAAGGATATCAAAGAAGAAGAATAAACAGTTGGATAGGTTGGTAGTAGTGAGATGAGGGAAGATTAAAGGATGTTAGGAAGAGAGAGAAATTCAAGATAGTGTTAAATTTTAAATCTGCATGACTATGAGATCACTAATTCTACTAACAGAAACAGACCTTTCTCACATCTTTTATGAGGATAGTCCCATTCATTACATATTACTTCAGCACTGCCTATATCAGCCCAGTGCTTCTTAACCCTGGCTACAAATTAGACTGTAAAAATACCAGTGCTTTGGCCCGTACTCCAGAACAAATGAAGCTGCATTTATGGAAAATGCATTCATAGGATCTAGGCATCAGAATTTTTTTAAAGCTCCCAGATGATTTTTTTTTTTTTTTTTTTTTTTGTTCGGTACGCGGCCATGGCTCACGGGCCCAGCCGCTCCGCGGCATGTGGGATCTTCCCGGACCGGGGCACGAACCCGTGTCCCCTGCATCGGCAGGCGGACTCTTAACCACTGCGCCACTAGGGAAGCCCCAGATGATTTTGATGCACTGTGAGCATATAGATCCTGACAGGGAATATTGACATCTAATGCTTGCTTGGTCTTTGACGTCAAGGAACTTAGACTTTAGTTGGAAAAAGATATTCCAGGTAAGGTCCATTTCCCTTTATTTCATACAAGCTGGTGATATTGTCATGCCCTTCAGGACTTTCTGAGAATCTAAAAAGGTCTAAGAAGACTGGACTTTTCAGTTTCAAAATAAATTCATGTATGAACATACTTTGTAATTTTGATTGACATATCTGTTCCTCATTGGGTAATATTAACAACATATAGTCATCACTGTATCAGTGCAGAAAAGGACCAAGGGCACTGTAATATGCAGTGATTAGTGACTCTAGCCTGCTCAACTTGAGCACTCAAATATACACACACTAACTTTTTAATAACTTTTGGACACTAAATTAATATATTTTAATATCTTCCTTTCTACCAGATATAGCCCTCTTTAGCAAAAGGTTTCATGACCTCTGCTATTTCCTCAATAATTCCTCAGTTGTCCCTTTCACTCTGTCCCAGGCTGTCTCTGATCGTATTACCCAAGCTTTAGACAAGGTCTCAGCTGGGTCTACAGTGATGTAGATGCTTCTGATGAAAGCACTTTCCCCCCCAGATAATTGTAATTCAGCTTATTGCTTTTCATGTGCAGCCCATATTTTCCTGTAGATACTAGATTCAACTGGAGGATTTTATCTTCTCAGAAAGTTAAACATCGGCTAATGAAAAATGACCAGAAATAAAGTACTTATTAGAATTTAATTACAGAGGAAATTATGTTTTTTTAATAGCTTACAATGTGATCCTGCTTATAAAAATGATGCACTCTATTTTACAAATCTTCAACTTTATCCCTATGCAACAACCAAATTATCTTAATGGGTGTCCAAGTGACAAATTAGATGAATGTCTTCCCCCTGAGTCATTTTCTGATAAAGACACATCGTTTAGTTGCAACATGACAAACTATGTGTTCAAAGTGACAAATCATTTAATTAAAATTTACAAGCGGTTAAATACCGTTTGACCCAAATGGAGGCTGTTATCATGAATCAATTTCAGAGGAGGAACAGGCTTTTCAGAAAAATCAATCCCAAATAACTATAACACTTTGAACATATTATACAATCTCTTTATGGTGTTTTTGAACAGCTCTTCAGGTTAGTGGCAGTTTTTACCTGGCTCAAAAAGAATTTCAATCTAGTTGAAAAGAATTTGAGCTTTACTTAGTATTTAAACTGTATTCATTTCATGAATATTTAATATCACGTTCAATGTTCAAGCAAAATGCTCTTCTATCTTAAGAGAAAATAGCTAAAATTTTGATGAGTTATGGTTTTTTATTTCATATACAGGCCAATGGGAATTGGAATCATCTTTCATGAAAAGGCTGGGTAGTTTTTATTGTTTGAGAATAAGGTTGGCTATTGCATTTACTTACTAATACAGTAAATGTAAAATTGCTTAAGTAACATGCTTTATTATTTTTGCTGCCAACCACATAGTGTGAGGGTAGTTTCATAAAAAATATAAATTAGAGAAATTTCACATGCCAGCAGGCTGTAGATCTGTTTTATGGCTCTGACTTAGCAGGTGCCCTTCTATTTCAGTTGTGCCCTGTAATGAAGTACATATTTAAGCAGTATTGAAATGCAGATAAAAATATGATGCATATAAGTCAAGTCAGTTCCTTTCTCCAGAGATGCTGTACTTTACAAGCTCCATCATTAGTAGTTAATGACTTGGTATACCTTTTATCAATTCAACTCAGCTTTTTGCTCATCTGTTCCATGCCAGGGTTGATAAGGTCTTAGGGAATGTGTTTGCTTAATTTTGGTAGTAAGACTTTTAACATTAATGGATTCATCAGATGTGTAAGACTCATCTATGGATAAGGAAATGCATTAATAGTAAGGGTTAGACATAGTCCATAGTCTAAGCTAACATAATAAAAAGAAATAATCAATGAAACAACAAAATAATCATCTAAAAAATATATATATATATATATATATATACATACCATTTTCTTCCCCCAAATCATTTAATTTGATTATAAAGAAAAAAAGCAAATGATACTGCTGGATAATCTTAAGTTATTAATGTTATATACGTATATATGAAATCTATTTTGTTTTCTCGTCTGTGGAACAAGAAACTTGAGTTTTTCACCCTTAGATATGTTAAGAGGAGTGATAATTAAATATGCTGAAAAGCACAGGATTTTCACTAAAAGGTAATGACAATTTATTATTTACAATGTGCTATATGACTCCATTTCAAATATACAAAGCCAGTGAAGTTTGATTTATGAGGACAATTATCAATGGTTACCAAATACTTAGATTTAAATATGCTATATGTAACTCGAGAGCTTGTTTACAATGGCAGATATCAATTGGACAGATAACTATAATTTTGACAAGCAATTTTTTTCAAGCAGAATATTTTATAAAAGGTCAAAAGTAGAAAGTGTTTCATACGCTGTTGAAATTAATGGTTCAGCTAATGTCTATAATGCTGTTTACAGTATTCTGAAAAATATACAACCCCTAATTATCTATAGTAGTCATAAATAATTGTCAAAAATGCAAATGAGAAAAATTCTATCAAATTAAAATAATTATTCACTAGTTAAAATTTCCTTTCATATTAAAAACCTCTTACTTTCTAAAATATGACGGTAAAAAATGAAGCAGTCCTTTAGCATACTATTACCGAAGCATTATTGAAATTTGACTCTAAAATATAAGCACAAATGACAAATAACAAGTGCAATGCAGATTATGCTCTGGGCATTCATGTATTACCTTGTTTTCCATTTTTACACCATAATGCCTACTTTAGCAAACTAACAGACCTCAGGTATACTTCTCTTAAATGCCAACACAGCCTCAGAATTCATTCATATAATTTTAGTTCTAAATTTAACTGACTGACTAACCTAATGAAACAATCCAGTCTCAAGCTTTGTGCCAAAATGTATGACCTGAGAAAACATAGGTCAATTTTATCTTATTTTCCTTTTATTTATTAATTTTATATGTAATATTTTATGAATACATGTTTTGTAGCATTACCACATAAATGTTGACAATGGACAAGGACTAAATCTGGCTATGACCTATAAAATAAAAATCTGTTAAAGTTATAAGAAAGAGGTTTCCGGGTTTGTGCAAGAGCTGGCTCAAGGGCAACCCAGAGTTTACTCTGCAGGCTGGACAATCTTGGGTGAAAGGTTGTCTGAATCTTTACTTCACAGACTGGATTTAGACTCTCGTCTCCTCCAGCCTCCATAAGCATTGGTGGAAACATGGTCCCTGGGCTGCTGTGTGTTCCCACCACGGGATTATCTCCATAGCTGCTCTCTCACCCCATTCCCTTTGCTTGCCCTGCTCCATGTACATTGGCTTCCTTGACGTCCTTATTACATACCAGACAGGCTTATAGTCCCTCTGCTTGCAGCATTCTTTCCCCAGACGTCACATGACTCTCCTGATTTCCTTTCAAATCTTTCTTTAATTATCACCCTCTCACTGAGGTCACCTCTGACCAGGAATGTAGACTGGCTACACTTTCCAGAACTCGCCATGTCACTTATCATGCTCTATATTTTTCATAGTACACATATCATATTCTATGTATAATTTAATTACTTGTAATACTTATGTTTTATAATCTATCTGCTCCCACTGGAACGTAAGCTCTGAGAGGACAGGAATTTGCAGGTGTTTTGTTAACTAAGTGCATCCCCAGGGCCCAGAGTGGGGAGGGCCTGGCAGAAAGTCAGTGGTCAAGAAATATCTGTTGAATGAATGAACTGAAAACAGTAAACATACGCTTTATGTCCTGAACATTGATTACATGCAGGGATAAGCATTTTAGTAGTACTATTCCTACAACTACTACTTCTTTCACTAAGGCCTTTATACGGTATGCCAGGCACCATTAACTGTTTCACGCAAATCATCATGTTTCTGTTCCATGCCCCTGTTACTTACATATTATTATCACCATTTTACACATGAAGAGGTTGGGATTCAAAGAATTTAAGTGGTCACACAGCTAGGAAATGGAGGAGGTGGGAGTAGAACACGGGTCTGTCCATCTCCAGAGATTTTACTGTTAACCATTAGACAACACATAAAATGCTCATCTCTAATATCAATTTGGTAAAAGTGGGTCATGATAATAGTTATTTTCTTAATATCCTTTATATATACACTTTTACTCAAGGACCTATTATTTGTCACTTGAACTAAGAATAATTTCCTTATATTCCTCTCTTTCTGCTCCAATCCATTCTGTTCCCTGTGCTCATTTAACTGGCCTAAAGTACAGCTGTAATCATGCCATTAATCTGATCAGAAGCCTCCAATGTGTCTCCATTAAGCACATATTCTCTTTATTGTATGACCCCAGTTTACTTATCCACTGATGCAGCTTTCCCTCCCCAGTTCCCACAGAGTAAGAAAGCTGGACTTGAAGAAACTAGCAATGAAATGACTATGAGCAGTCTACAAAGTTGAGTCCTGTATATAACTTAATGGGTTTATGAATATCAAGTTTTGTTTTTTTTTGTTTGTTTGCGGTACGCGGGCCTCTCACTGTTTCGGCCTCTCCCGTTGCGGAGCACAGGCTCCGGACGCGCAGGCTCAGCGGCCATAGCTCACGGGCCCAGCCGCTCCGCGGCATGTGGGATCTTCCCGGACCGGGGCA
Source organism: Physeter macrocephalus (assembly GCF_002837175.3). Classification (NCBI taxonomy): domain Eukaryota; kingdom Metazoa; phylum Chordata; class Mammalia; order Artiodactyla; family Physeteridae; genus Physeter; species Physeter macrocephalus. The sequence continues at coordinate 122,783,136 of NC_041217.1, forward strand.
CGAACCCATGTCCCCTGCATCGGCAGGCGGACTCTCAACCACTGCGCCACCAGGGAAGCCCAAATATCGTTTTAAAAAGATGGTAACCCTAGTGCCATCATTGTTGTCAAAAAGTTTCTCTCTCCTTTTCTGTAAATCAGCATGTGTACTTGTTGTTAGAATGAGTTGTAGAAGACTAGGGGTAGATACAGTACCCAGATCATAACTGCTTCAATGTTGAGCAGAAAAACAGGGGACCAGTTTTCTGCTCCATTCTGCTCCAGAAATAATTAAGTAGATAACTTTCAGATGGTGTCAGTAGCCAACCAGGAAGTCCCATGAAGTCAGAGACTATCCTATTCATTGCTCTCTCTTCAGTATCTATTGCAGTGACTAGCACAGAGTAAAAATCAATAAATACTTCATTGTTTTCATTGCTACTCTTCCCATCAAAACTTTAATTTTTAGCTTTTTTTTTCCATTATATGTACAACATTTACAGTAACATTGCAAGAGATGCAGGAATTTAAGATCTTTAATGAAATAAATGTTAAAAATTCTAAAGTCTGAAATGGCATCCAAACATTCTCAGAATGGTCCTTTCCAAATGAAAGAAGGATCTGAAGTGCTTTGTCTTGAATCCCTAATTGTCATCTGATGATAACTGACATGGATTTTCTTAAGAGTGCGTAAATGGCCAAGCTCCGTTCTCCCCTGCAGAACTGTATACCTCTGCCTTTGTTGGTGTTTCAAACATTAGAGACCAGGTTTCAGTTTATTATTATATTAGACTCCATCGTTTAGACTTTCCTCAACACCAAGACCCTGCAGTTGGCAGTGTGAATTGCTCTGTCTAGTTAACAGTATACACAAGATTGAGGCAGCATGTTTTTAATTATGGTAAGCGTATTTTCCCAGATGAATCGGTTCACAGGTGCTCTTCATTTTCTGCACTGTACTGTGTAGAAAGCTCACTTTTAAAAAAATATTTATTTATTTATTTTTGGCTGCGTTGGGTCTTCGTTGCTGCACGCAGGCTTTCTCTAGTTGTGGCGAGCAGGGGCTACTCTTCGTTGTGGTGCGTGGGCTTCTCATTGCGGTGGCTTCTCTTGTTGCAGCGTGCAGGCTCTAGAGCACAGGCTCAGTAGTTGAGGCACATGGGCTTAGTTGCTCTGCGGCATGTGGGATCTTTCCGGACCAGGGATCAAACCCGTGCCCCCTGCGTTGGCAGGTGGATTCTTAACCACTGTACCACCAGGGAAGCCCGAGAAAGTTCTTTTATTTATATACATCTACGTATGGACTTGAGGCTGCAACACAACTGCATCCTTAGGAGGCTATAGTACTCTGTAATAAAACCTCTATTTTTCATTTTCCATTTCTGGCAGATTTTTTAAAATATTTTGGTTTCGTTAACTTCGCAAAGTTAAATCAAAATGGGGATGGCACTAATGAGGATAAAGCTATAATTTGATTAGGTATCATTCATTGCTCCTTATCTTTTTCTTAATCCTTTCCTTTGGTGCATGCTCTTTAGTTATCTTTATTTTTAGTTCATTTTGCTTCCCCTTTTAAACTTACCACGTTGCCAGTGACAATGAAAAGCCATTGCAATCTTTCCTGATCCAACAGATTTGCCGTACTCCTGAATCATTGTGAGGCATACTTAAACACAATCAGAATAATATGTGGTACTAGTCATATATAGCCTAGTAATAGTAATATATGGTAGTTTTGCAACCTGAGTTGATGATACAATACTGGGTCAAATTTGACCTGAGATTCTGTTTTATTTTGTTTTGTCTTGTTTTGTTTCTTTAATGCAGAGACTAGATAAGCAAGTTGTTTACAGGGGATGAAAACTTGACTCTAATCTTTTTATTAACTACATAGAGCTTTTGCAGATGTCTCGAAATCCAACCGGGGTTTAAAAACAACAGCAGCCCAGGAAAGAGATGAGTCTAACTCTGACCTTCTCCATAAAGACATGCCCCACTTCTGAGTGATCAATTCTCTCTTGGATTCCTGGCTTTACAATTCATCTAGTGTACCTCCATCTATTTATCTTCAGTATTCTTTTGGGTCTTTTCTCTCTAATTAGATTATAAATTCCTTCAGGGTTAAGGCAAGAGTCTAGCACAGAACCTTGTACAAAATATGTAGTTGCATCGTTTCATCCCAATGTAGAATTGCTTTTAATGAACTATGAGTTTACTTTGCCACAATAAGAGATGCAGATAAGAAACTCTCCTAGAGGGGCTTCCCTGGTGGCGCAGTGGTTGAGAGTCCGCCTGCCGATGCAGGGGACACGGCTTCGTGCCCCGGTCCGGGAAGATCCCACATGCCGCGGAGCGGCTGGACCCGTGAGCCATGGCCACTGAGCCTGCGCGTCTGGAGTCTGTGCTCTGCCACGGGAGAGGCCACAACAGTGAAAGGGCCGCGTACCGCAAAAAGAAAAAAAAGAAACTCTCCCAGTGAATTTGTTAACTGTGTTTCCCAAATTCTTCCGTAAGAGAATCTTTAGAAAAAGTTTCATACATTAGAGGTCTCATGCCCAGGAACAATTAGTCTACATTTTCTGAGCAATAATATGAGCCATGTGACTGCTCTAAAACAGGGCTCGGCAAAGACTTTCTGTAAAGGGCCCAATAATGTTTTAGGATTTTCAATCTCAACTCAACTACTCAACCCTATCACAACTACTCAACTCTGCTGTTGTAGCAGGAAAGCAGCCGTAAACAATACATTAAAAGGGTGTGACTATATTCCAATAAAATTTTATTTATCTGCACTAAAATTCAAATTCTATATAATTTTTATGGTTCACACAATAGGATGTATCTTTTGATTTTTTTTTTAACTACTTAAAATGTCAAAATTACTCTTAACTCCAAGGTCCTACAAAACAGGTGGCAGATCAGATTTGGTCTATAGTTTATGGACCCCTGCTAAACCCCATCTCTTTTTTTTTTTTTAACGTCTTTATTGGAGTATAATTGCTTTACAGTGGTGTGTTAGTTTCTGCTGTATAACAAAGTGAATCAGCTATATGTATACATATATCCCCATATCCTCTCCCTCTTGCGTCTCCCTCCCACCCTCCCTTAATGTTGCCTGCTGGTAGCCTGAGAAACAACTTGGCAGCCTGGTTCTAGCAACTATTTAAAATGGACTCTGACCACCTATGCCTCGCACATGGGTAGTAATAGTGCCATAACAAGTAACCATCAAGTCTGTCTGTTTGTTTCTTGCTCACATTGCATGACCATCAGTGTTAACAGAAGGCACTGCTTCCTGTCTTCTTACCCCTGGACTCAGGAACCTGTACCAACTAGTCAGTGATTGACAGAGTAGGAGGAAGAAAACTTGGAGAATCATGAACTTTTTAAAAAGATTTCTGTTCAAATATGATGCACAATTTCTGTTCACATTTTATTGGAAAAGTGGGTGACGTGATCAGTCAAAATTCAACAGGGTGGGGAAGTGCAGTCCTATCATGTTCCTGGAAGGAGGTGAACAAGGATATAATATATCTCCCTAAACACTAAAATAGCACTCTGTTTAAAATGGTACGCCCCTCTCCCAGCATTTCCCATTCTCCTTTTCACTGCTTAATTTTGTTCCATGGCTTTTGTCACCTTTTAATGTACGATGTATATAGTTTACAGAGGTATCATGTTTATCCGTCCTTCCAACTCTCATCCAGCCTGCACTGTAATTTACATGAGGGCAGAAATTTTTATCTTCTTTGTTCACTGCAAATTTCTCAGTGACTAGAAGAGTGTCAGGTACATAAGAGGCACTCAATAACTATGTATTAAGTAAAAGGATGAATGAACTACACAAATCCTCACAGCATGCATACACCCAGCTTCACCTTATTTTCTTACCATGGCTTTCCCCTCTGATTTCCTCATATACTACTTACATTTTATCTAATTTTACTGTAAACACACACACACATATGTGTGCATACACACAACAGATACGTGTACACATATCTTTGTAAATCTTCTCAATTTTGCCATCATGAATGAACTATTCCTTTTGAGACTCACAATGATAAATGAAATTGGGTACCAAAACTTTTGTTGATCAATTAGTTGATTGTTTTAAAATAAGCTGCACTCAAAAGATGAAAAGGGCTCTTCATATTCTCTGATGAAAGAATTGTTGGGTTATTGTTTTCATCATGGCTGAATGTCTCCTCTGACTGTAATTCGACTGTACTCTCTGGCTTTTAATACAAAAGCCTCTCTCACTACACTCCCACAGAAAATCATTTGAAGTTTCTTCTATGATTGGCCTGATGTTCCCAGTCACCAGACAGGTAGGGAGTCATCCTGCTGGGAAAGGCCCTGCTTTCTAAGGCCTGCTTTGCACTACAAAAACTATCTTAAGAGCACCTATTAGTGCTTGATTTTCCTCTTTGCATCTCCATTGCTCTCTAACTGGAACACTTCATGAAAGCCTCTTCTTCTGAAGGGTCTGTTGAATTTCCCAAATACCAGCTATTAAATCTTTACTTGATCTTAAAAGAGTTGTCCTATCCTGAAAGAAGGATAAAAGGAATTCCTAACAACAAATTTAGGCCATTCCTACCTAAGAAACAGTTATGGGTTTCAGTCTAATACTGCTAAGTATCCCCCCTACCCCAGTACATTAGATTACATCATTGATTTTACTTATAAGTGGATTTTATTTAAAGGTTTTATATGCAGTTATCTACTACTCTAATAAGGCTAACTGTTTTACAACACCAAGGTTAAGAAAGATGCAGGTTAATAGTTTCTGTATGATTTGGTGCTTAAAATCATAAACTCAGGAATGAGGCAAATAAGGGTTCAAATCCCATTCTGCCATTTGTTCTGCCACTGTGGCAACTGAGGCTGTTATTTGACCTCTTTAAGATCCCATTTCTCACAGGCTAAGGGGCCTATGAAGATTAAATGAGAAAAGTTACGTATAGCCTTTATAACAATGCCTACCACAGGGCGTTAGAGAGAAAATGGCATGGGCTCTACTTTCTCAACAATATCTTTCTGAATCCATACCCTCCTTCAAAGCTCCCTTCACACTTTTATGCTCTCCCACCCTCTGCACCCCAATAATCTGTTTCTTTCAAGCTAAAAATCCATCTTCTCTAATCAGTCCTAAATGTAGATTGCCTCTTTCCTGAGCCATCTTATGGATATTTGACATTGGCTATGTGTCTGAGATTCATTTGTGACATTTATATAAGTCAGATGGGAAGATTAGACATAAGCAAACAGTGTGTCCCTCTGTCAACATTTGTTCAGCCTTCTGTGGGAAATGCCAAGAGAACTTATCAGGGTAATTTGCAAAATTTTGTGGGCCAGTTTGCTTATTCAAATTAGAAACTGATTATGCATTCAAGTTTTATAAGGGAATAATTAATTCAAACTTCTTCAACAAAAATGGAAGAAGACCTTCAAATGTGGCAATCATGACCAAGTTTAGGATGTTAATTTAGTTTAGCTAATTATGCAAATCTTAAGGACAGTCATTTAGAAGTGATCTCTCTTACTTTTAAAAAGTATGCATTAGGCTAACATATGATTTTGGGGAATAAAGAAAACTTTGTGACATGATAGATTGGCAAAAAAATTGTATGATATTTTTGTTAATTTAGCCAAAGACTTGGAACAGCTTTTTTGAGACCAGCAATGAACAATTTTTATATTAAGATGTTTTATCCTTTATATTGTAACTAGATAACATTGGGTGAACACCAATTGATTGAAAATAAAGCAGCAGCTTTTCTGTCATAAAGACAAATAAGGCCTGAGTGGAAAGTTCATCATCCATGAGAAAGGCAAAATAGATTTACTCCAGGTTCAGATACCAGTCAGCCTCAAAAAAAAAAAAAAATTATACGGCAATGATGTGGGATAAGTTTTGAAAAATTATGCAACTGGAATTAAGCCAAAAACCAAAACACCAACACTTGTTTTTACTGTTAGTATAAATTGTTCAGGCGTAGGCAAATTGTGCAGCAAGCAAATGAATCTGTTTCTGGCATTTTTCTACCCCTCTTTCTCTTATGCCTGGTGTCTATATATTTCTTCCAACTATCTAAAGTGCTTTCTGACTTCTTCCTCCAGATAACTTCAACATTTTCCCTACTTTGTCATGCCATCCAATCCTACCCTAAGCCCTTTGCCTCAAGTCTACTATAGGCTTGGCGTCAATGGGTAATAAAGCTAGTATCTGTTGAGAAGCCCTATACACCAGGTACACTATCTTACCATCTCATATAATATTCAAAACAACCTTATAGGATAGATGCATTTTTTCAATCTTCATTTTATAATTGAGAAAACCAGGGCTGACAGAGGCTAAGGAAATTGCCCCTCAGGGCTAGGAGACTGGCCTAAAGGAAATAAGGCGCCTAGGAAGCAAAATTCAGGGTGCTGTTTACTCTCTGAGCTGTGAGTAAGAACCTACATAAATTCTGTGCCCTAACCCTGGGCTTACCTTAGCCTGGGCCTTGCAGAGCATGGTCACACAAATAGTATTTAAAAGAACTGAAGCAGTCTAGCTCCAGAGCTTGTGCTTGGTCCATTCAGTGACACTGCCCAACTCAGAAATATTGTTGGTATTGCTCAATTGACAAATCACTTTAATATATTATTCTTTCTAGGAAACATCATCCTCAGCCTGAAATAAAAGATGTATCACTCATTCATTTATTCAACTAATATTAATTAAATAACTGCTACAATCAAAATACTGTGCCTAGTTCGAAATATATACATTGACGGGGCAAAAGAGACACGGTGACTTGCTTTTATGGTCTAGAGGGAGAAACAGATGTTAATGAAATAATCATACAAATGAAAGTAAATTGTAACTGTGACAAGTGCCATGAACAAGTACACAGCGCTATGAATGACAATAATACTGATATTTATCCTGTTCAGATTATTCTTAGGATTCTGAGCAAGTGATGATTAAAATATCCAAAGGATGAGGAACTTACTACATGAAGAGAACAGTATGGAAATACTAGGCATGGGAGCATGTAGGGAAAGACACATGCATAAGTAATTCATATATAATGCAGAATGTGATAAATTGTGCAAAGGAATCAGTCTGAGTGCTCAGGTAGGGGTTCTAGCTGGAGGTAGTTAGGGCAAGCCCCATTGAAGGGTTGGCATTTAGCCTGTATGTTGTCGGATTGGCAGGATTCGGACATGCAGACATGGGGCAAGGGGAGAATTCCTGGGAGAAGGATTTATTAAGAGCAAAGAAACAGAGGTAAGAAAGCTTTGCCAGGATAGTGGCATGGCAGGTACGATATAGAGTAAATTAGGACTAGACCATCAGGGGCTTTAAATGCCAGCCCAATCTGATGGGCAGCAGAAAGGTTTTGAAGGATATGGAGTGGGAAAGTGACGTAATTAGAGCTATAAAATTTCATCGTTATATTAGAGTAAAAAAGAAAACTGAGGCATGTGATCACTCTACTCTCAGTGAACCATTTGAGAAATTAACTTGTTATCTAAAGGGGGACTTTTTTTTCTTTTTTCTTAGAGGAGGGTCAGAGAAGACTTTATGGAAGAAAAAATCTCAGATCTGTCTTTTTAAGTTAAGAATGGCTGTAATTCGAAGAAAACGTATCCCCAAGTTGGAATAGTATCAAAATATCAACTAAAAGATGGAAGGGGGCGAATTTAATTTTTACTTAAAGAAAGAAGATGCTTAAAGCAATGAGAAGAGATAAACAAGACAAGAAAAAAATAGCCAGGACTGATAAAGAACTTGAAGCTTGCAGTATGTAATTTGGTTTGGTTTTGTGTGTCAGGGGAGAACTTTGAGAAATGGGGTGACATGATCAAAGAGGCAGAGGGGAGATAATTTTGTCAGAGACATATGAGACTGATGGAACCTGGGAGATACTGAGGCATGAGAGCCTTTAAAGAAAAAGTTAAAGTCATTTAGGTAAAAAATGACGAAGTCCTGGATCTAATATAAGTCCATGTCAAAGTCATATTTGATTAACATTTGGAGAAGGACCTAGAAAATGTATCCCGTGTTACCATGAGGAAGTCAGAGCCCCTAATTCAGTCATTCATCCATTTAAGGAATGCGTATTGTGTGTCAGGTGTGCCAGACCCCGTGATAGGAACTGGGCTCACAAAAGTTAATATAGTCCCAACTTCCAAGATACTTATGGCTTACTGGTATGCTTAAAACCATATCAAAATTGGGCAGCAAAGTGACAATCTCAGTGAAATTATGTGGAACAGAGCAATGCAATTTGACAGTCAAAAATATGTATTTAATAAGGACCTGCTATGACATATGAGCACTACTGTGGTGGACATTATAGAGGCCATTGTAAAATAAACAACTCAATCCCAGTCTTCAAGAGCCCATAATCTGTCTGGGTTTGGGAGACACAAATACACAAGAGGTTAAAGCAAGACAATGTTTAATCTAATGACAAAGGACTGGTACAGATAATAAGAGTTTATGGGAGTTTAGAGACCATATGACTCTAAGGGAAGACATTATAGAGCAGCCAGATCTTAAGCTGCACCTTAATGGACCAACTGGATTTGCCAAGAGTCTCACGTCATTTAGGATTGAATAAATGAGCTCCTCGGAGTAGTGATTTGGTACAAGGAAAAAGACATGAGCGTGCAGCCAAAGAGATCTAAGATAAAACACATATGTATGTGTGTGATGTGTGATTTTCAGTAGTGATGCAGCTCCTTTAAGCTTTAGTTACCTTTCTTGTTAAATAGGAAAAATAATAAGAGGTCCTATTTCACATAGTTGTTATGAGAACTAAAGGAAACAATATATATAAAGTCAGGTCCAAGTATGCATGTATAAAATGCAAATTCCCTCACTAAGTCTGCAATAAGAAAAACCTGCTAGACAACAATCTATGTAAGGACAGAGTTCCTGTCTCTCTTGTTTCCTCTTTTCCCTAGCTCCTGGAGCTTATACGACTATAAACATGTGATGAATAACTGAAAATATTAAAAGTGGATTTGGGTGTCATGAGTGGACCTATTTCTGTGGCAAAGTTCACGTCAGAAAAAACTGAGACCAAATATTGGAAATTGAAGTCAGAGGCTGCTCCTGTTCTTTGGTTCTTAGCTTTATCTTTTAGGCAGTGAAGCATCATTGACAGCCCTGAAGCAAAGGAGTGATGTGATGGAGTGGTACATTACAAATATTGTTCTGGCATCCAGGTAGTGAGGAGAAGGGAGGTGGAATTGGATCAAGAGTGGAAGGAGGAGAAAAGGTAGATGTGAGGCCTTGTGAATGAAGAATCCCAGGACCTAGTGACTAAATGAAGAGAGAATGAAGGAAGTAAAAGGTGCAAGAACTCTTAGAAACAAGAGGAAGGTATTAGTGCTTCCAATAGAAACCAATCAGGGAAGCAAGATAGAGTGACCAACCATCCTGGCTTACCTAGATAAGAGGAGCTTCCCAGAACAGAAGAGTTTCAGAGGCAAAGGAAATTCTCAAAATCCCACAGATTTCTTATATGACACACAACTATAAGCAGCACCAGTGGTCATGTCACCACCATTTTTACCTCTATAGATAAGTCTCATTTCTTTCAACTTTCCACAGTTTTGCGCAATAGTGGCCTAGGAACTATCCTACAAATATGTGAGGAAGACTTGCCATGAGCCAGCAATTGTGGGGAAGAATAAATGATTAAGACACATTTACCACCTTCCAAAACAGTCAAGGCCCTCATCATCTGAGCAGATCTGTGTGTGCCTCATTACACTGGACAACACGCTCTCTACTTGCACTGTGAACAAAGAGGGACCCGGCATTCAGAACCTCCACTCTACTAAAATTACCCTTAATGAAACCTAGCTATGATTCCCTTTTGGTCTCAGATTTTTCAGTGCTTTTCTTAGAATCGCTCAAGGTATATCTTTCTATGTGTACTTGAGCAAGTATTTAACTATATTTCTAAATCTTAAAGAGATCTTAGAAGTCTTCTCATTTGACTCCAGTTTTGAATTTTTGTGACACTGCTTTACATGATTTTTTTTTAATCCCATCTTCTGAGAATTACAAAGGTACATGTCTTTGTTGAAAAAGTGGTTGTTATAACTAAGGGAACTTTTTCCATACATTCAATTCTCGATTTATACAATGGTTGGATTTAATTTTATTTTGACTGTACAGTGGTGCAAAAGGGATACACACTCAGTAGAAACCATACTTCAAATTTTGAATTATGATTTTTTTCCTGGGTACACACACTCTCATGATGCTGGGCAGCAGCACCAAAAGCCACAGCTCCCAGTCAGCCACACAATCACGAAGGTAAACCAACAACACACTTACAACCATTCTGTAGACATACAACCATTCTGTTTTTCACTTTTGGTACTGTATTCAACAAACTACATGAGATATTCAACATTTCATTACAAAATAGGCTTTGTGTTAGATGATTCTGCCCAACTGTAGACTAATGTAAGTGTTCTGAGCATGTTTAAAATAGGTTAGGCTAAGCTATGATGTTCTCTGTAGGTTAGGTGTATTGGATGCATTTTCAATTTACAATGTTTTCAGATTATGAGGGGTTTACCAGGCCATAATCCCATTGTAAGCCGAGGAAGATTTTGAAATTCTGAGCCAACTGGAATTTCTGTGGAGCAACACAAAATACTTCATTATCTATCAGAGAAGCATACATATACTGTAACCTGGAGTTTCATGTCTTTGGGCTTATGAGTCACAGAAAATGGAAAGAAGATAAGAAAATAAATTTATGATTTGACAGCGATGAATTATAAGTTAAGAACTGTAATTTAGAGATGTGAAAAGGTAGCAAAGAAAGTGTAAATAAAAGCACCAGCCTGATAGATCTTAACTCACGTACCATCTTTGCTAAAAGCTAACTGCATGAACTTGAAAAAGGTGTCAATGACATTATATTTCTATCTGATCACCTACATTCATTGATTCAGTCATTCAGTTGTTCAGTTAATACTGAGAGAGTCAGGAGTGAAAGAATGAATGTATTATGTATCAAGCACCATATACTAGGCTCTAGGGCAAGGTTTCTCAACCTCAGCACTGTTGATTCTTTGGGTTGAATACTGGGTTCCTCTTAGACTTGTAGGAAATATTGAAAAACTTGTCTTTGCAATAGGATGGAAATCAGTTCTTGGAATCTACATCATAGAAAATAATGGTTAGCTTCTTCAGAATGCCATCATTGGGCTCACTCAATAAATCACTCCCAAATGTTATTTGATATTTAAGTTTCTGGCAGACAGGCTTACTGCCTCACTTGCAGCTGTGCCTATCCCTAAAGCAATTGACATGGATCTGATTGGCCAAACCTGGAAACATGCCTCCCACCAGCGTAGGGCTGAAGGAGGCTAGAGCCATCCCCACCCAAACCACAAGTTTCAAAAGGGAAGGGATGGTGTCCTAAGAAAGGATACTGAGCAAGATGACACATCCAGTGTCCACTGCAGTAATTTACAAAGCCTCTTTGCATTTGTTACCACATTTGATCCCCCACTTCGCTCTGTGGTATAGGAAGGGCAGATGGTATGAATACCTTCATTTTCTAGACAAGACAATAGAGAGGAGTGATTTATCCAAGCTTACGCTGTAAGTGGCAGAGCCAAAACCTGAAGCTAGGTCTTCTGGTCACAAATGTTAATGCTCTTTTCTTCCCATGCTCCTCTTGAGTAATTTCTACCCAACTCAGAGTTTTAGGATCCACATTGCAGCAGTGGAAGGTAAATAAAAGCAACTTCACAGGGAAAGCTGGATATTTGGGTAAATGGTAAAGGACCCATGTAAAAAAAAAAAAATTAAAAAGTGTTTCAAAGAAGGGATGTGATTGAATGTCAGAAGATGAGAAAATGTCAGAGAGTAGAAATAATGCCTTGAAGTTATCTATGTGGAAGACATTATAGATGTCAAAGACTTCCCATCAAATAATGGGACAAGAAGTTGAATCAAATAGAAAAAAAAAAGTTTGATCCAGAATTAATGACAATAGCTGTAGCATCATAAGCTCTAAAGAAAAGGAAAGCAGGAAATCCTCTTTAGTAAGGATTTCTTAAACACAAAAATGCACAGGAATGCTTAAAGTTAGTGAAAATTATGTGTAATTTAAACTGTCATTTGATACTGATGGAGAGAGAGTTGCTTAAGAGTGGTCAAGAATAAATTAAGACTATAAATGTCCTTGAGAAATGTAGAAATCAAGTCTATGGAATAAGATTTAAGTTCAAAAATAAGAAAGTAAGCTCATGAATTAAGGCTGAAGAGAAGAAAAAAAATAAAATAGTGGGGCAGTCAGCCACCAGTTTTTGTGGGTAAATGTGAAACTAACATTTGCAGCATAATTGGGGCTTATTTTAGAGTAAAGGGAAAGGGCAGAGGTTATTTCTTTTGTGTACAATTCTGATTTCTAACCTTTCCACTGTTGAGTGTAGGGCTTTTTCCATTTAGTAATGCTCCCCATCAGTGAACAATCTGCTCAGACCCATTCCAGATTTCATGCTGATACTTATTAGCTCTTCATTTCCCTGGGAATTTCTCTCTGACGTGAACAATACTTCCCAGTTACAAACAGTTCTGCCGCATAAAATATCATGAAGGGCAATAGCACTTGTTTATATTACTTTTCCCCACGTATTATTGAAAAAGATGCTGGTGTTATTTCAGATCTTTCTCCAGCCTGGTATAAGTTGTAATTCCACCACATGAAAAGCCAATTTGTCTCCGATTTTTCCGTTTCTTGACCATCTTGGCATAAAAACTTGGTCTAGTCACTACTGTCTTCCCATGAAATTAAATGTAAGTTTATTTACATCCTGGATATTGGATGGCATTTTCCACTGAATATTCTATGCCAACTATCATGACTTACTCGTTACAGGGCCAGAGATTTGAGGAATTCAAATCTTATAACCAAAGCTATCTAATATTGCATGCAACCCTGTCCCCACAATCCAGGGACAGTTTACTGTATGATTAAGGGAGCTATTGCACTAAAGCCCCACTGCATGTCCTTGATTGCAGCTCAGGTAAAACATAAAGATGACACAGAACTTGTAAACGATGAGTAGGAGAATATCCTGTTCCCTGAATCCATAAAGCACCTCTCTGAATCCAAGCCTGTATCATCTGCCCTTAAATGTATAACAGCTTCTTCAGTTTCCAATTGTCACTGCATTTCTGTACTTTCAAAAAGCTATTGAGATACTTGGGGTACGAAAGATGCCATATAAAACCAAATTTAATTCTGTACTAGTCCAGTAATTTGTCTCATAAATACTTCTTGAAGTGGTGAAATACTTATGTTATAGAAATAAAACTTATGTATTCATGACCTACATATTATTTCATCTTCTTGGAAGTCAAAGTACTCTTCAGTGTTTATGCTAGTGATATAAATCTACTATAGGTATTTTTATAAAGGTTGTTAGTACAAGTGACACTGTTGGAACTAGCACTATTATCTGTTGTATATTCCCTGCAATTACCTTTTATGCACTTTTCTTAGTTGTTTTAAATGATTGGATGCCAGTTTTTCTCATTGATAACTACCTTCATTTCTCTGAAACTTCATAATTTGATAAATGGCAGGCAGTGTTAATGTGATCTGATGGCCAGGAAAAAGGCATGGGGGCGTGTCAGTCAAAATGGGCTTCAGAATCACTACTGAAAGGACAGTATGAACCCTATTTAACTTTGAGACAGAGGCATGGATTTAATGCCTACTCAAGTCCATGTTTTCCCCAATGAATCATGTCTTCACGAAGTATTTTCTCCTACTCTGAGTATGTCTAGGGACAATTTTTTTTTTTTTTTTTTTTTTTGCGTTACTAGGGCCTCTCACTGTTGCGACCTCTCCCGCTGCGGAGCACAGGCCCCGGACGCGCAGGCCCAGCGGCCACGGCTCACGGGCCCAGCCGCTCCGTGGCACGTGGGATCCTCCCGGACCGGGGCACGAACCCGCGCCCCCTGCATTGGCAGGCGGACCCCCAACCACTGTGCCACCAGGGAAGCTCAAAGTCACCCTTCTTATTTTTATTTATTTTTTCTGTACGCGGGCCTGTCACTGTTGTGGCCTCTCCCGCTGCGGAGCACAGGCTCCGGACGCGCAGGCTCAGCGGCCATGGCTCACGGGCCCAGCCGCTCCGCGGCATGTGGAATCTTCCCGGACCGGGGCACGAACCCTCGTCCCCTGCATCGGCAGGCGGACTCTCAACCACTGCGCCACCAGGGAAGCCCCCTAGGGACAATTTTTTGATCTTGCCCCCGTGGAAACCCCTGCTGTATCTGGACCATTAAATGAGAAACTTCAACAGTTTAGTTATAAAAGACAAATTATTTTCAAACCTTGTAGCAATGTAGATGGCTACTTTAACCAAAAAGCTTGTTAAAGTAAAAAAAAAATAAAAAAAATAAAAAATTTTGTAGAGTTTCATGTGTAGTGACATCATTAAGGATTATCTTTGCATCTCTGCACTAGGAAAATCTAACGGTGTGAGTATTAGCCATCCACACAGATACTTAAAAGGACAAAATAAAAAAAAAAGGTTCATGCTAATCGTGAGTCTATGTGTGTGAATGTGTGTGTGTGTATTGGGTTGGTCTATAAATTGGCACAATTTGTCAGGCATCAGAACTAGTATTTTTTCCCATAGTAAAATTACAACTATTTTCAATGTATCATGGAAGACTCCCTTATGATGTTTGAATGCAATTTATTCATCCAATTCAGCTGATAATTTTGAGCCCCTACTGATGCTGGGGGATAGGATGTGGGTGTAAAGGTATGTAAGATATGGACCCTGCCCTGAAAGAATTCACAGTCTAGTGAAGATTACATGTTCAAAAATAAAATCACACTTGGGACTCATTTTTTTTCAAGATTACGTGCTAGAATATAGAATAAGATTGTTGAATATTTTTAATGGGCATAATCAGATTTAAAATATCTCTTTTCAAAGGAACTTTAAATACTTGCTTTTATAAACCTATTAGCATAGTTTTCACACAGTCTCCTCAAGGACAACAACAGAACTCTGGCTATTCTATATGCATAGTATTGGCCTCAAGATCAGTAAGTAGACAGGCTATAGAATGAGTAGTGGTACCAACTACTGTGAAATCTGTGGTACATACTGGGCACCTCTTGGTTCTGCTGACTCTCTCCAGGGATCATTTTTTCCCCTGTAGACTTGGCTAAAGAAAAGAAACTCAGGGCTTCCCTGGTGGCGGTGGTTGGGAGTCCGCCTGCCGATTCAGGGGACGTGGGCTCGTGCCCCGGTCCGGGAAGATCCCACATGCCGCGGAGCGGCTGGGCCCGTGAGCCATGGCCGCTGAGCCTGCGCATCCGGAGCCTATGCTCTGCAACGGGAAAGTCCACAACAGTGAGAGGCCCGCGTACCGAAAAAGAAAAAGAAACTCAGACTTTTGTTAAAACAGTCCTAGAACAATTTAAGAACTTCTGCTATGAAAGGTCCTATCTTGAAGAAGCAGATCTAACCTACCTGAGGGAGCTCTGAAGTACTTGGGGTTGAAGGGACATCTTCTAAGTGCCCAACTGGTGTAATTGACTAAGAAAGGAAAGGTTAATTCCTGGTCTGGTGAAAAGAAGATAAGAATTGAACTTTTCTCTAAAGTCCAATACACTGGAGGTTAGACCAGGTTAAAGATTTAAAACACTGCAAGGACTGTGAAGAAGCCACACGCTTTCTTTTAAAACATGTATTTTTTAGAAATACCATATGACCCAGCAATCCCACTACTAGGCATATACCCTGAGAAAACCATAGTTCAAAAGGAGTCATGTACCACAATGTTCATTGCAGCACTATTTACAATAGCCAGGACATGCAAGCAACCTAAGTGTCCATCGACAGATGAATGGATAAAGAAGATGTGGCACATATATACAATGGAATATTACTCAGCCATAAAAGGAAACAAAACTGAGTTATTTGTAGTGAGGTGGATGGACCCGGAGTCTGTCATACAGAGTGAAGTAAGTCAGAGAAAAACAAATGCCATATGCTAACACACATATATGGAATCTAAAAAAAAACCACAAAAATTGTTCTGAAGAACCTAGGGGCATGACAGGAATAAAGACGCAGACGTAGAGAATGGACTTTGAGGACACAGGGAGGGGGAAGGGTAAGCTGGAGTGAAGTGAGAGAGTGGCATTGACATATATACACTACCAAACGTAAAATAGATAGCAACCGGGAAGCAGCCACATTGTACAGGGAGATCAGCTTGGTGCTTTGTGACCACCTAGAGGGGTGGGATAGGGAGGGTGGGAGGGAGGCGCAAGAGGGAGGAGATATGGGGACATATGTAAACATATAGGTGATTCACTTTGTTATAAAGCAGAAACTAACACAACATTGTAAAGCAATTATACTCCAATAAAGATGTTATTAAAAACAAAAAAAAAAACCATGTATTTTTCCAAGTTAAAGAGATTCAGATGTGGTTTCGAAGCTCAGATTTGAACATCAGTAAGGTGACCTTTTTATCCAAATAACAGCCTTGAATGAAGTTTTGTTTTATTTTTCCATAATAATGATTGTTTAAAACTTTAAATGTAGTACCACTGAATATGTAAATTCAGTGGTAAATAGTGTCAAACTAATGTAAATGTAAATAGTGTCAAACTAATTGACGTTAGCAATTCCTAATCAGGTTAACTTATATTGTGAAACAATAAAATGTCCACATGGCCAATTGAATTTTTGCATTAACTCTTTCTCATACCTCTCCCAGCCTTGATACTGCAATAGTGAATATGAATTCCGCTGTGTCAGGTTAGAGTTTGTAGAGTTGAGAAGAGCCGCTGACTGTATGAAGTATCTAACAGCTATATCGCCTGGGTGTATGGATTATAACATGACACCTGCATGTGAATCGTACACAGACTAAGTAGGAGAGCATTATACTTTCAGACTATCTCTGTGACAATCTCACATTAATCTTTCACAACTCAAATAAATTTGACAAAGACATACCATCAAACCATATTATAAGCCTCTTGAACGGAGAAAAAAATGCGAAGTAATGAGATTTTTATCCTACGCCCTTGTATTGTGCAGTTGTCACTGTAATCAAAGATTGCAAGGGGGGAAAGCGGGGCCGTGGTGGTGGGATGAACTGGGATATTGGGATTGACATGTATACACTAATATGTATAAAATAGATAACTAATAAGAACCTGCTGTATTAAAAAATTAAATTAAATTCAAAAAATAAATAAATAAATTCTCAAAAAAAAAGATTCCAGAAAGCTCTTCATGATGTAACAGAATGCTTACTACGGTACAGTTGGAGCCAATTGTATAAATAACATCTAAGTTGGGGAGCATCATAACCTTCTTTGTGTTTTTGTCAGACTGTATTTGTTGTAAGCCTGCCCTGCATCCATTGGGAGACTTTGCCCTACCACCTGCTTTCAGAGTTTTCTGCTTCTGGAATGTTACATCATCTTCTCTAATCTCTCTCAGCCACTTCTTACCAAGAACTTCCCTTATCTGACAGGGCACAAAGAATAATGGCGTTTTTTTTTTTTTTTTCCTCAGCAGGCACTGCAAGCTATCTCTTTCTTCTAAACTCTGTTAAGCCTCACTTTTATCCTTCCAGCACTTGTCTTTCAACACTGACCAAAGGCACCAAATACTAAAACTTCTAAATAAACTTTCGACAACCCATAAACAAGGCTTCTCTTGGCTAAGTGGACAAAAGGAAAAAGTTGTTTATACTGTTCTCCTCTTGGGTCATTTTGTTCTTTACCACAGGGTTATCGTTCAGCCTTGTGAAAGTATCAAAAAATGCAAGTTTATTCAGGAGTTTCTTCTTCCAGTCCCCATAGAAAATGTATACCTTTATTCTTTATCTTTTAATTATTCCTTATTGTAGGAGATATAATTTCTGTGATAAAATTTTATTGATATTCTTGAAGTATTTTGGAAAGGAAAAAAAAAACACAGGAAAGAATGGTAAATTCATTTACTTGCTCAATAAATGTATACAGGACACTTTGTTAGGCCCATTCTAGGCATTGTGAACATAAAAATGAATATGACATTTGTGTCTGCCTGAAGCGCTATAGTTTCTTAGAGAGAAAAATGTATAAACAGGGAGATAAATATGGGTTATGTGAGAACATTTGAGGAGCACAGATAGTGGAATTCACTGTGCTTAGGAAGGTCAGGGAAGGCTTTTCAGTATAGGAACTGAGATTTAAAGGAATCAGGGTCTGGCAGGCAGAAAAAATGGGGGTAAAGTCATTCTAAGTGCAGAAGGGTGTTATCTCCTGACTCTTCAAGGAACTGCAAGTAAAGTCAGGTGACTGGAGAAGAGGCAACCATATTATTTACAGTCTCATGTGCTGGACCAAGGGGCTTGAATTTTATCCCAATGTTTTGACCCAAGAAGTGTTTTATGTCAATGTACAATTATAAAGATATTTCTGGTAACAGTGAAGAGGGTAGATTACATAGAGGTGGAGCAGGCACAACAGGGATATTAGTCAGGAGGAAAATGCAAAATATAACAGGCTCCAAGGAGTCACGTCACATATAGTAGATGAAGAAGTTTTGGCATAGAAATACTGAGTATGAGACATCCGAAGTCAGAAAGCCAATAAAATGTCATAATTTTTATTTTCAATGATCTTCAAGTCTTTTGAGCATTCTTTATATTTAAAATAGAAAAAGATCCTATTTTAAATATGAACTTTAGTATGAATTAATTTCAAAGTAAAACACTAGGACAAAATGAATCTGATGATTAAAAAGGTAAACACATACTATATAGCCTGATTTTCTAAACCATACCTTTGGAACAAAATTCCTAAATGGAATTTTGGAATATGGACTAAGTTTGAGGATGTTGATTAAACAGATCTTCCTATTTGGGGCTTCATAAAACTCAGACACACGCTGTGTTTTACTGTAATGAGGGAGTAAAAGAAAAATAATAACTGAAGATAATGTTAAAAAGTGACAACGTCTCTATTCAATAATATGATACAAGACAATCAGAAAAAGTAAAAAGGCAAACTACAGTTTTGTAGAATGTATTTGTAATACACATATCCAAGAAAGGACTTGTATCTTGAATATATCAAAAATTCCTATAAATGATAAGATTAAGGCAGATCATGCGATAGGAAAATGGGTAAAAAAATGTGAATAGGCACAAAAGAGCATATCCAAATAGTCAATAAATGTATGAAAAGACACTCCATGGCATTAGTCATCAGGCAAATGCATATTAAAATCACAATTTGAAACCTCTCCAGGCCTAACAAAATGGCAAAAATGAAAAAGACAAAAAAGTACAATTGTTGGCTAGGATCAGACTGCATTTCCAGACACTTGGATGAGAATGTAAATTGGCACAGCCATTTGGGAAAATTGTTAGACAATATCAACCAAGCTGAACATATTCCTACCCTATGACCTACCAATTCCACTTCTAGGGATACGTACAGAAATGAAGACATATGTTCACCAAAAGTTATATATAAGAATGTGCAGAGTTGTGTTATTCATAATAGCCCAAATCTAGAAACAACACAAATGTCCATCAGCAGAGTAGATAAACAAGTTGTGATATATTTATATGATGGAATCTTATATAGCAACGAGAATGAATGAACTACAGCTACACACAACATCATGAATGAATGTTACAAACATAATATTGAATGAAAATGTCAGACACAAAAGAGTATATATTGTTTGATTACATTTATTTAAAGTTAAAACATTGCCACAATTAGAAGTCAACATAGTGATTACTCTTAGGAATTTGCTTAGTTACTAGAAGGGGAAAAGGGTGGCTTCGGGAGTGCTTCTTGATCTGGATGCTGTTGTATGGCTATATTTCGTTTGTGAAAACTTATCATGCTATACAGTTACAATTTATGCACATTTCTGATCTATTTCAATTATAAGTTTACATTAAGAGCATAAAGGAATACGAGTAACTAGATTCTATTATGAACATACAACAGCCTAATATTGTCATTTTTAATTAAAATCTAAGTATGCCAACTAAATTTGTAGTCACTTAAATTGGTCATAGCGACATAATCCATGTAAAACATGTCAGTTTTGAATTACTTCCCCTTCTCAATATTGTGTGCAATTCTTAAAAGTCAATTTTGTCAAAAATAATTCATTTTACTTTCGCAAAATAATGAGCACATTGTAGAGGCTTGCCTCCTGATTTTGTGAAACAGTTCACTATTTGATGACATTTAAGAAAATGTAGGTTTTTCCTTCTAAAACAATACAAAACCTCCCCAGCTCCATTTTCCTGAGACGGCTGTCTCAGAACAAACTAAATAGAAATCTATTTGATACACAACTGATTTAAAATGCCTCCTATTTCCTCTTCCTCACAGTTTTCTGTAAAATGATTTCCAATGAGTTCATCTCAAATGATTCAGCATGGCTTCTAGTAAAGAGAAAAATATCTTCTAATGTGGTCATAGATGCGCTAAAGGCCACATGAAGTCTTCTATACTTATAACTCTTTACAGTAACATGATTAAAACTTTATATTCTGAGTTGTCTTAACTATTTTAAAACAATAGTAGTGTTTATTTTAGTGCTATTTTGATAATTCTTTACAAAGGGTAATCTAATAAGTAATGTAAAAATATGATGGACAATTTGAAAATAAAGATACGATATAGTCTCTTTTCCATTTTTTTAAATTTCTTTTCAATTCTTATAACAGAAAGCTAGGAAATTCAGTGTCAGATTTTGTACCACAGAATCACATCGGGTAGAGCTTTTGCTAAATGTCCTTGGGAATGTCCAGTAGGTCACATAACCATGACTGCAACGTTGGACTTGCCCATTGGGCACACGGGTTCCCATCAAGAAGTCAACTACTTGCTGAAACATAAGAATAAGCATATTGGGGTTTTCTATTTTTATTTAAAGCCATATACATTTCCTAGGTCTTCTTTTCCCAGGATCATAAATTGAATTCCTCTCAGATCTCCTCAGTTTAGATTGAAGTTTCCTGCTTTGAGAACTTTTCTAGAGTCAGAACGCTCAGGTGTCAGTGTGTCAGACTCCAAGCAGATCACTTACCTTATGTCCAGTCATCATTTCTAATTCAGTTTTTTATAGTACATCAACCTCCTCCTCTAAGGACATAAATCCTCAACTAACTTCAGGTGCAACAATATTTAGAGATTTTTATTTCTAGGGTTCCATAGAGAATTCCAAATTTCTCTAATTGTATCATCCCATAATCTACACTCTTTGCTTTAAGACAGTTTTGATAGCTTAAGCCAGTTAAAAAAAATTGCCTTAAGGCTGTGTCTTAAACTTAAGTTTGTATTTTCTCCTTGATTTATTGTAGTTTCTGAGAAGACAAGGTTTAAGCTTGTCCTCATGATAAGTCATTAACCCCAATTAGAGTTTAAATGGGCAGGCTGGTAGCATTGAGCCTGGATAACCCTAAAAGGGGATTGCTGGTACTGCTTCTATCATTTCCAATTTTTCTCAGAAGCCAGAAGTGTTTGTGGAAATCATTTTTGACTGTACATTACATTTATGCATTTATGTGTACATGTTTATGTGGTTCTCATCCAAAAATGTAAACTCCATGAAGACAGAGATTCCACCCATTTACCTACTTGGGTTGTAGTATCTCTGATGTTTAGAACAGTGTTCAGCACATAGTAGCTACTCAAAACATATTATTTGAGTGCATAAATATTATTGTGTTAGGATGTTTGTTGCCTTTTGGGAAAAAACTGTGTTTTATATTGTACTTTATTTGTTGTATATGTACAGCATATCATTTGAATGGTCACTGCTTTTTGATGGAAATATATGACCGTCTAAATGAGGAATTTGCAAACTTTCTTTGGAGGGCCAGATAGTGAATAGTTTTGGCTTGTGGTTCTTATGGTCTCTCTTACAAGTATTCAATTCTGCTGCAGTAGCAGCACAAAAGTAGCCACAGACAATGTGTAAAGGAATAAACAGGCAGCCAGGCTACCCATGCCCTGTTTTTGTATGGCCCTTGAGCCAAAAATGGTTTTTAGATTTTTAAATGGTTTTTAAAAAATCAAAAGTCCCATGACACTTGAAAATTACATAACTTAAAGTTCCAGTGCTAGGAAGTAACATTTTAGTGCAACATAGGCATGCCCATTCATTTTCATATTGTCTATGAATGCATTTGTGTTCTAGAGGCAAAGTTGAGTAGTTGCAACTATTAAATAAATTGTATAGCAGAACCTTTGAAAAATAAGGCTGGAAACGATAGGGAATGTGTCCTCACATTCTCTGATTACAGCAATCTCCATATCCTGAAAACATGTAAAAAGTTCAAAACTTTAGATTTTGGGAGCCGGGGTTCCTATAATTAAACTTAGCAATGATACAAGAGAAAGAGTAAGATGGTATTCCACACCTGCTGGTGAGAATCTGTAAATATAGTACACAATTCTCAAGTTACTGATAATTATTGATTCAAGAATCAAATGCATAAATGAAGTTCACAGGTGATGTT
Source organism: Physeter macrocephalus (assembly GCF_002837175.3). NCBI lineage: Eukaryota > Metazoa > Chordata > Mammalia > Artiodactyla > Physeteridae > Physeter > Physeter macrocephalus. The sequence goes on from NC_041217.1 coordinate 122,805,693, forward strand.
CAAGAGTCCCATAAATCAATAGGGCTAGGCTTCTCATCTATCAACTTTACAACAATTCTTTTTTTTTTTTTTGACATCTTTATTGGAGTATAATTGTCTTACAATGGTGTGTTAGTTTCTGCTTTATAACAAAGTGAATCAGTTATACATATACATATGTTCCCATATCTCTTCCCTCTTGCATCTTCCTCCCTCCCACCCTCCCTATCCCACCCCTCTAGGTGGTCACAAACCACCTAGGTGATCTCCCTGTGCCATGCG
>NC_041217.1:122806450-122806720 GCF_002837175.3 Physeter macrocephalus
TTTTAAGGAACCTCCATACTGTTCTCCATAGTGGCTGTATCAATTTACATTCCCACCAACAGTGCAAGAGTGTTCCCTTTTCTCCACACCCTCTCCAGCATTTATTGTTTCTACATTTTCTGATGATGGCCATTCTGACTAGTGTGAGATGACATCTCATTGTAGTTTTGATTTGCATTTCTCTAATGATTAATGATGCTGAGCATTCTTTCATGTGTTTGTTGGCAATCTGTATATCTTCTTTGGAGAAATGTCTATTTAGGTCTTCTG
>NC_041217.1:122808644-122878587 GCF_002837175.3 Physeter macrocephalus
TGGTCTGTTCATATTTTCTATTTCTTCCTGGTTCAGTCTTGGCAGGTTGTACATTTCTTAGAATTTGTCCATTTCTTCCAGGTTGTCCATTGTATTCTCATAGAGTTGCTTTTAGTAATCTCTCAAGATCCTTTGTATTTCTGCAGTGTCAACTGTTACTCTCCTTTTTCATTTCTAATTCTATTGATTTGAGTCTTCTCCCTTTTTTTCTTGATGAGTCTGGCTATTAGAACTGCTTTGGCTGCATCCCATAGGTTTTGGGTCGTTGTGTCTCCATTGTCATCTGTTTCTAGGTATTTTTTGATTTCCTCTTTGATTTCCTCAGTGATCACTTCGTTATTAAGTATTGTATTGTACAACACTTCTTTACAACAGAAATTGAAATTAACTACTCATTTTTATCCTCCAACACAGTTGACGGTGCAAATGAAAAATCTAGAAACTCTATACATCAGTTAATCAAGTGTTGGCTGTAGATTACCATCTTCTATAAACTGTAAACATTAAATGAATATTACTAACTCCATTAGAAAAAAAGCAAGCTAATGTACGTCTCTCACAAATTATTTAAAAAATCTGTTAGAATTAGATGAAATATTTCCAAGTGATAGAAATACAAGGATGTGTGCTTTTTCCAATTATAATATGAGCTTCACAAGAACAAGCACTATATAATTTAATGAAAGAATTAATGAATGATCCTCACAAAGCCATTCATTCATGCAGTTGATCAACAAAAATGCTTTGATGGCTTTTTGCACTAAGTGCTGTGGGCACACAAAGATAGATGAGAAACTGTCTCTGCCCCTCAGCAACATTTTAACTGGGGAGATAATATATAATTAATAAAAGTAGATCTAATGAAAGGTTTAAATATTAACTTAAAACAGATGGCATTCAAAGGCAATGCCTTTTTTTGCGCCACCAGGGAAGCCCCGGCAATGCCTTTTTAAGTGTCAAATAAATAATATAGGAAATAAAGGCTGGAACAGTTGTGGGGAGGAATGGATCATTGAGATCTAGAGTGGTCATTGAAGTCTTCCTGGTAGAGAAGAGTCTCACAAAGGAATTTCAAGGGTAAATAAACATCCAATAAATATTGGATGCATAAATAAATAACTAAGAATTTATATAGCTGAAAAGAAAGGACACAAATAGGAAAAATTGGCAGCCTAGATCCACCTGCCCCTAGATCCACCAGGAAGTTCAAGGAAAACAAATATCCACTCAGTGGTGGGAGTCATCAGTTTTGCCCTCTCCACCCATTTCCCACTGAGGGCTGAGCCTTAGAGTGTAGAGATCACAGATTAACCTGAATGCAGTAGGGTCCTGAACAGAGGGAGAAAAGGAACATAGGATATTTCCTGAAACCTCAGACTCTTTAGCATGTAGGAAGATGACTGTTCAAAGTAACCCTCAACTGCTTCTGACAAAAGGTGGGAGTCAGCCATAACCTTCTACCAAAACAATGACCAGTAGAGGGATTCCTGGTGTTGTCTCCAAACTGTCTCACCTTTTTGGCTTAAGCTTTTCTAACCATGACTAATTTCCATTGCCCTGGCTTACTGCCACAGCAATTTTAAAAGGTTGCTAGGATGGTGCTATGTGAGGTTATAATGTCTAATTACTTAATAACAGCAAATATTTCCTGTGTTGCTTATAGAAGATAAAAAAAGAAGCATATAATATCCAGTTTTTTTAAAAAGTTATTTTAAACATTTAAAGTATTCTCAAATGCTTCATATTGGAATGTTCATGTAACAAGTGGAATTACTATTTGCTAATGCATCTTTGTAGAAGTGGGTTTTTTTCAAGGTAAGTCATGGAAATGTGTTTTCTAACATGGTAAATGAATGCCTATACTTTTAATGATTCAGTTTCTTTTATAGGATGTAATAATCAGCAATTTTAAAAAACATTGACTTATAAATTACATGTACCCATTTTGGTTACCATCTGACATATTTACCAAATATCAACCTTGCACTAAGTATGGAGAATATTCATTGTTGGATAATTTAGATTCCCATCTTCGAGGATCAGAAAGTACAAAAGATATGGGCAGGATAAAACAGTCTTTTGTAAATTTGCAGGGTTTTCCCCCTCTGATTGGATTTTCTTTTTTTGTAAATGCTTGTCCATATTTGTGTTCTTGGTAGCATATTAACACATGTAACCATTTCAGTTACCTCTTGGCATATTTACCAAATACCCACCATGGGCTTCCATGGAAGTATTCAATGTAGATAATATAGATTCCCATCTTCAAGGAGCTAAAAATCTAATATAGATGATAACATGCATTCAGACAGCTATGCTACTAGCAGAATGAGAATCCTTAAAAACCCATGATCACTAAAAGTAAAATCCAGTTCTATTACTGTTGCTCTGACCTCTGCTCATCTCCCCAGCCTCAGTTCATGCACTTGTGCTCATCATAGTTCTCTAAGTTCTTTTGATGCCGAGGGTCAGAACTGACACATTGTCATTTCTATCTCATGTCACTGACTAAAGCAAGTCTCATAGCTGAACCAAAGTCATGAGGCAGGGAAGTACATGCTACCCACAGTGGGAGGCCCTGAAAATTACATGGCAAAGGGCACAGATACAGAGAGGACTAAAGCACTGGGGCCAATAATACAATCTACCACACCAGGCTATGTGCAAATTTATATGATTTTGTGTTCTTCTGATTCCTGACTCTTTTCTGTACTCTGCCACACTAATTTCAAAAGAGTTGATATCCACACTTTACTTCTGAGTAATTGTTAATCACACAGCACATTGGTCATGTGGTTGACCACAGTCCCAGACAGGACCATGCATTTTGCCTGGGAAAAGTATATTCTGGCCTCACTTGTATGATAATGATTTTGGACCTGTGTGTCCTATATTCAACTGTAGGTACTTGGAAGCATGTCTTCCAAGAAACATATTCATTTGTGATGACCTGGAGACCCTCACCTAAATTTCTGCACACAGTGAGCACCCTATAAATGATACCTTTTAACTGACTGCTTTTTCCCATTTCAAAATATAGGTGACCAATATTTTTCCATGATTCTGATCATATGGAAGCATTAATATTCAAAACCTTACTAAGCCGCTCACCTGCATGCATCAGCTAAGCTGACTGAGGTTATAGGACCAATCAAATTCAGACACAACAAGATGTGATTCTTTCAGTTCTATAAATATGACATTTCTAATTCCAATGACAAAAATAAAGACCTAAGGTAGTGCCTCTCAAACTTTAATGTGCTTTTGAATCACCCAGGAATCTTGTTGAAATGCACATTCTGATCCGGTAGTCTGGGGTGAGGCCTGATCTACCTTTTTAACAAATTCCAGGTCATGTTGATTGCTATTGGTGCCCAAACCACACTGAAATGGCAAGAATCTAAAGGATTTATTAGTATCCTTTTCTGAATAAAATCTTTATCCATGAGTCTTCTAACAACTTCATTTTTAAAAAGTAATGAGAAGTGACCACAACATGTAAATTATTGTAGACTTTTTTTCATATATCAAAAACCAGCTATACTTTTGTGTGATGAAAATAAATAGAAATTATATTTTGGAGATAGATCTCTAACCAAAATAAAATCATATTTATCAAATAGCAACTACTGCTTTATCACACGTTCTGGTTGTTAGCAATTAATGCAGAATTACACCTGGACAAGTAATGCTCCTAAGAATTTACTGATAATTCAGTATTTCTCACTTCATAATAAATCATCAGTTGTTGTATTTATTAACTAACAAAATGTATTAATTTCCTTGTAGAATAAGATGCAGTATATTTTGGCACTTATTTAATCACTCAAAAATATTTAGTACCTACTGAGACATGACATGGTGATAGGTATTGTAAGTGAAACAGTGGTAGATGACACATGACACCTATTCTCAATAAGCTTACAAACCAGGGAACAGAAATGGATACTAATAATAAAACAATGCAGGAAGCACTAATTTTCCTAAGAAATGAAGAGAAGTGCTAAGGAAGCCTATACAAGAAAAAATAAGAATCTCTCAGCCAGCATCCTGTTTAGGACCTTTAATAAAGCATGGTAAGGGAAACATATGGCATCAATGTTAGGTGGAAGTATTTCAGTATATTTTAAAATTTATTGAGAGAAAAGGTAACATGGTGAAATTCCATTCAAGGCCTAGAAACCAAACCAATAAATTGTAGTCATACTTTACACTTTTGCTCCTTCCTCCAGAGTTACTTTTCCCACTCACCTTTCTCAATTTTTGATCCGTAAAATGAGTTCATCTTCTAAAACACAGAGCCCTTCTCAGAATCGATTACAGCCCTAAATAGTGCTTGAAAGACATCATTAATTGAAGTAGTTTGTGTATATGTATAGCTGATTCACTTTGTTATAAAGCATAAACTAACACACCATTGTAAAGCAATTAAACTCCAATAAAGATGTTAAAAAATAAAAATAATTTTTTAAAAAAAATTGAAGTAGTTTGGAGAAGAATAAAAACAGTGACAGAAAATGAAATCAGGAGTAAAGAGTCCAGAAAATGGAATTTGGGGATTTGTTCACTCAGAAAAGTCTGTAGGGGAACTTTAATTTTAGTGTGAATTTGAGGCTAAGGACAGTGAACAGTTAGCTATTTGCTGGTCAGGGAAGGACAAAAAGAAACATACATTAGCCAGACACGTAAGTAAGCACCTGTCCACATGTGTTCCTGCCTCTACAGCCTGCTCTTCCTGTGCCAAGAACAGGCCAGGTTTCCACTGCATCATCACTGGCCAGGGACACTTGCCCATCCTCCACATCAGCATATTCAGGTTCCAGCCATAATAGCATCCAGTGGGACTAGGTGCCCTCTCAAGAGTGCCTGGCCGCATTTCACTTGTGACAATCTGTATGAGATGTCTAGGCTTCACTGACAACCTCATTGAATTATGAGCTTGGATTGAGACCAGTTCATCACAGCATCCTAATCCAGGGCCGTTTTTTTGTCTGGTGCTCCAAACCAGTACAAAATACTATTGTGCCTAGGTACTCTTTCAACCTAAAACAAAACAAAACAAAACAACAACAACAAACCCTTTAATTTATTTCCCTGAAAGTAGTTCTTATCCTTGTTTTCAGTGGGATGAGAAAGCAATTATCTTTGTTTAGAGAGTTTATTATGCAGGGTAATTTTTCAGCACCACAAAGAAAAAGGTGCTAGGATTCATCACATTTGAAGTATCATTTCAATCTGATAGAAATGCTTCATGATAGGGAAATATTCTAGGAATTTGAATGTAAGTACAGATGTACTTTTCACAAGAAGCAGTTCTAAGTACCTCTGAATAAGATCCATTAATTCTTGGTGCAAAATGTAAGCGTAACCCCAGATATCAGAACACCTGTTATTTTGTCATTTGTACACCACCAAGCTCAGCAGTCTTTGACTAAGGGCTCATAAATAATATTTGTGCATCCTCAAATCTATCCAGACAGCCTACATGGATGGATCTTATTACTATTAAAACTCTCAACAAATACTGTAATTTGGTAGGTAGCTGGTTTGAACCATGGATTGACAGCTATTGGTAATAGAAGTAGGTATAAGAACCATGTCCATCAGAGCATGCAGCCCCTGTAAGAAAGTATCTCCAGATAAAAGTTTATTACTAAGAATGAGAATTCTTAAGAAGCCTCTGAAAGGCAGTGTTGCTTCAGAAAGTATGTGTTCATTATAGATCGCCTTTCTTAACTTAAAGAAAGTCATTCTTTCTCAATGCCTGTCTTGGAGAGCACGCCTTGCCAGAAATTTACCATGAGCCCTAAGGATACTTTAAATAACTCTTCTAGACATATCTAAGACAAACACAAACTCAGACACTTAATTTTCTTGGGGCAGTTAATTAACGATAGATGATAGTCAACTAATGTTTAGCGATACTTTTTTCTTTCCAAAGAATTCATGTTCAATCTGACCTCCCCTTCTCCCCAATTTTCCCAGAGATAAAATACATAGGTGAACATACCCATTCATAAATGCAAAGTGCACAGAAAGTTTGTAAACATTCTCAAGAAATTTAGCACAGAATCACTTTAATTTCTTGGCTCACTGATACGTTAGCTTTTCACAATTAACATGAATTATGTAAAACAAAACGTGAATTATGTGACCATTGCTTTATATAGATGAGACTTCATCCATCAGTTTTATCACCATCTTCTGGGCAACAGCTTTATTAAGATATAATTCGGGGCTTCCCTGGTGGCGCAGTGGTTGAGAGTCCGCCTGCCGATGCAGGAGACACGGGTTCATGCCCCAGTCCGGGAAGATTCCACATGCCGCGGAGCGGCTGGGCCCGTGAGCCGTGGTCGCTGAGCCTGCGCATCCGGAGCCTGTGCTCCGTGGTCGCTGAGCCTGCGCGTCCGGAGCCTGTGCTCCGCGACGGGAGAGGCCACAGCAGTGAGAGGCCCGCATACTGCAAAAAAAAAAAAAAAGATATAATTCTCACCATACAATTAACCTATTGAAAGTGTACCGTTTTATTGTTTTAAATACAGTTGGCCTTTGAACAATGCAGGGATTAGGGTGGCCAACCCCCTGCCCAACTGAGAATTCGTATATAACTTTATAGTTGGCCCTTTGAATCCTTCGTTCTGCATCCACAGATTCAACGAACCGCATATCATGTAGTGCTACAGTACTGACTGAAAAAAATCTGTGTATAGTGGACTGATGCAATTCAAACCCATGTTGGGCAAGATCAACTGTATATGTATTCACAGAGTTGTGCACCCATCACCACAATCAATTTTAGAACACTTTTAGCACTCATGAAAGAAATCCTGTAGCCTCTAGCTATCATTCCCACACATACCTCCCATCCCTCTCAGCCCTAAGCAATCACTCATCTTTCTGTCTCTACATATTTGCCTACTCTAAGCATTTCACGGAAATGAAATGTTAGGATTTTATCATTATTTTTACTGATTAACTTTATACAAGTAAATATATTTCATATTAAAAAATTTTGTTTCTCCGAGCCATATATTTACAACATCATATACCTACCATGTTTGTAGGACTGCTATTACAGTTTGTGTTTAAAGCTTTATGAATGAACATATAGTTAAGAATATATATAAATACACTTTGACCAGCCATTGAAACAGCACTTATTTCTAATTTATTGTCTCATTACTGATTCAACAACCTCAATATGACTTCAATTTTTTTAAAATGTATTTCACTAAAAAATATTTTTTTACTAAAATATATTTTCAATTATTTCCGTCTGCTTATGAAGTTGTTTTGAAATATAGATACCTGCCATGCAGTAATAACAAACCTTTAAGCTTGCAGAGAAAGACAATCTCTCTGTTTCAGATGCACACTGGGCTTCAGGAGTCATACTTCTTTATTACACAGGGAAGTTTTAAGGCAATGTGAAGCACAGTGATTGGTGTCCACTTCGAAGATTTTTTAAAAGCAACTGCTAAAACATGTCTCACTTGGACTATTGCTATGGACTCCTAATTCATCTGCCTACTTCCCACATTTCCTCATCTTAATCTACTCTCTACCACAAAGAGCCTGAGTGATATATTTAAAACTTGTCCTCCTCTGCTCAAAACCATCCAATAGCTTCCTGTCTCACTAAAAATAAAATTCAAAGTTCCCACTGTGGCCTGTATAATACTGTCCCCAGTTCTATACCCTTATCTCTTACAAACACTCTCTCACCGGCCTCTCCTATTGTACTCCAGCCAGTCTGATTTATTGCTGTTTTTTAAACACACCAAGCATGCTCCTGCCTTGGGGCATTAGTGCTAATTGGTCCCTCTGTTTAATACAGTTTTCTCTCAAATCTTTTTATGGCTCATGTTGTTACTTTTTTCAAATTTCTAGTCAAACATCTCCAAATTCCTAATCATACAAAAAATAGCACCCTTCCCTCCCATTCACTTTCTATTCCCTTATCCTATTCTTAACACTCATCACCACCAACTGACATTTGACTGATTGTTCTCCCTTTCCCTGCCCACATGTAAGTTCCCTGCTAGCAAGAAACTTGTTGGTTTACTGCTGTATCCCTAGTGCTGAAGTAGTACTGGAGTAATAGTAGGTATTTAATAAATGTTGAATGAATGGATGAATGAATGATTAATTGGACAAATGGATGAATGAATGAAAGCGAAGAAATACTGATCCTCTTCCCTTCAGATAAAATACCTCCAAAACAGAAGTATGGAATTTCTATAGGCTGTTTTATTATTATTTTTTTTAGTACAATTCAAAATGATTAACTCTGTTTTTAGGCCTACAAATTAGCCTTTAGCTCTAAAATTATTTCTGATATGGTATAATATGAGTCCATTTAGGTAAAAAGAATGCTTGATTTGATTTCAACTTGAAGAAAACTTTGAAAGATTTAAAAGAGAATTTTCTAATCAGACAAGCTAACTACAAGCCTGGTTTTAGAGCTGGCATTTTATAGTCAGTGGATGAAATATTGGAAGCAATGAGGAGGCTTGATCACCAACGTTCTGTAGTAGGATCTTGGATAGTCATTTTTCATCTCCTCTTCTTCCATTAGTTCATGTTTTACTAGAAAAATTGGAAGCTTACAACCATTTTTTACTTTATTCAAACTGTATTTTTGTGTATTTTAACATTATATAAACTGGATTCATGATTTATAGCTGCATCATATTTTCAGAGACTTTTAATTTGCTTTAAAATCAGTTTGGGGGGGTTTTGAGTACATCTAAACAATGCCAGGGAATATGTACCTATTGCCTGATAACAAAAAAATAATTGATCCTATTTTTATTCTTATATGAAGACTCACAGCTGTAAAAAGCTATGACACACCACTTATGAAAATTTAGTTGAAATGTGTGCATTATACACTTTCTGTATTACCAAGCTAAAATTTGGATGTTTTATAAGCAACTCTGTGCTGTAAACTTTGGCACATCTGGATAATCTAAAAGTTTTAGAGTGAAAATATGGTATGACTGCTTTAAGTATAAGAAACTTCAATTCCATTGGAAAGAATCTAAAACATGAAACTTCATTTTAAATAAAAACAATTAAAAAGGCACAATACATCTCCCAGTCACCCAGTTGAGCCCCAAAATAAAAGAGCAGAAAGCTGGGGCTTCCCTGGTGGCACAGTGGTTGAGAATCCGCCTGCTGATGCAGGGGACACGGGTTCGTGCCCCTGTCCGGGAAGATCCCACATGCCGCAGAGCGGCTGGGCCCGTGAGCCTGTGCATCCGGAGCCTGTGCTCTGCAACGGGAGAGGCCACAATGGTGAGAGGCCCGCATACCACAAAAAAAATAATAAAGGAGCAGAGAGCTGCAGAAGAAGGATACATTAGGGCAAAACCCAGGAGAAGAAGCCAAGTCAGGAACGGAGCTGAGATCCAAATGAGACCAAAGAGTCAAAGCAGAGAGGAAAAGTGTCTTCAAACCAGGAATCAGAAGCCACAGTGGCCAAAGACTGAACAATTTCACTGTTCAGAAATGAGTTGCCCAAGTGGAACAGAAGGACATTGTCTCCTTTTGATACTGCAGTACTGGTCATGAACGGTGGCCCTGCAGTCTTAGGAGAGGTGGGACTTGGCACTTCTGTAACATTTACTTGTGCCTTTGCTTTACCTGTCCTTCCAGGAAATTAGTATTCCGAGAAGAGAGACCAAGACTGAGGCTGGCAAAGGGCCTTGAACCTTATAGGCCACAGCACACTTTGTTGAATAATAAGTGTAAATTACCCTCCCAGTGAATCCTTCATAAATAAGTAAGGGTAACCCACAAGGATCTTTTCACTTTAAAACAAAACAGGTCCCTTAAATATTTCTCTTACAGATTCACTTTGAGCTGAAAGAAAACACAAAGCTTCCATGTGAAGAATATTTTTAGAAAGTTTTAAGTACTACAAAACAGTGTTTTTTAAAATGGAAGGGCCTTCTCAACCATGCCATAGTATGTCATTCCTACCAAGATGTTATAATTGCTGTCGTTTGTCTGACTGCAGGATAATGGGGTATGGATGGGTCTAGGAATGGCTAGAGAGCTCCCAGGGCAAGAGCAAAATGGTATGCACTGTACAGTGGACCTAACAGATGGAGAAAGTCTCCGATGGATGGCTTTCTAGACAGATTGCCTCAGAGGCCATGGGCTCCAGGTGATTTGGCTCAAGCTACTAACAAAAAGAAGTTTTACTCAGCCCATCTTTCACTGATAAGGATTTCATTGTGCAATCCACTGAGCATTTGAATTAAAAATGAAATGCAAGTTAGACTTTACTGTCTTTTAGCCCTTTTTTGGTCTTAATTTTACCTTAAAAATAATAAAAACTGCTATGGTACATAGTGATGTATATTCCTGACTTGTAAAATAATTTATTTAAATATTGGGTGGTAGTTTGTTCTTTCTTTAGAAATAGATTGTTCACTGAATCTAAGGTCATTGACAATAACATAGCTATGTTTGCCAGTATCAGCAGTTCTAGTCAATGTGGTTTATGAAAAAAATTCTAAAATTACCCTGATGTTAGCTCTGAATAATAGAACCAAAAAGTTATATGTTGATCATGCTAAGGTTTCTCCTTGCTCCTGGTTTGTAAAAGAGAAGTCTTGAAAAGGCTTTATTACCTGTAGGTGATAACAATTTTTAAAGTATCCTTTACTTTCTTAGAGAAACTCCAAAGGTTGTTTTGTTTGTTTGTTTTTAATGGTAGATCTTATTCTAAATTGTTTTAACCTTTATGTTTTGTACTTATATCTTTGAGGGGCAGCATAGTAAAATGGTGAAGAGCAAAGATCTTAAAGTCACACAGACTGGGTTAAAACAGATTTCCAATGCTTATGTGTCAGTCTTCCCTATATATAAAGTTGGGAAAATAATATAGACTGTTGTGAGGATTAAATACTTTTATATATGTAAAGTTTTTAGAACAATATTTAAACACAGTAGGCCTACTTATTATTTTGTTCTGTCCCAGAGATACCCAAATATGCAAATTATTCCTTCTCTTTAGCTGTGTATTTCACTGACAGTGCACTGATGATATGTCCTCAGCATTTGAAATTATTAGAACTTATACTCAGTGCCTTACCATTACAGCAGATTTATGGATAAAGGCAAGTCTTATTTTTGTGAAGCTTTGGTTTGAACACTGTTACTGCATGTGTGCTATTTACGATGAGACTGAACACAGACTGCCTTTACAGCAGGTGTGAAAACCTTCAGCCCACAGGCTAAACAGGCACCTAGCTTAATGTCATCTAGCCAGAAGGGCAAGCATCAAATGCTGATGTTGCCATTCATATCTTCAGCTGTGAAGATACAAGAGGGAACTTGCAATTTTTTTGGAGCATTATCCTATAAACGCACATTCTGGGGCTGTCTCCCTCTCCGCCCATAATAATATTTCTCAGTCTCCCTTTGCCCTTTCAATAAGTGTCTATGTGTGTCTCTGAATCGTTGGTATGTATGAGGGGTTGGGGGTGGGGTGGGGAGGTGTTGTCAGTTTCTCTATGTGTTATGTATGGCTGCATAATTTCCTTTAAGCACATCTCTCATTATTATTTCTCCTACTGTCTTTTTTGGCCATTCTCTTTGTATGGCTCATACCATATCTAAGTGCAGAACACTCTTTCTTTACTCTCTTTTTGTCATTGAATCAATCTATCACTTAAAATTCTAAGGTATTAGAGTTAGAATGGAGTATTAACTTATTACAGTTGACACGATTCATTAGCATAGAACCAAAATTTATGTTTGTTTGCTTACTGAATTTATTGCTTACTCATTTGCTTAACAAACATTTAACTACCTCCTGTATGCCAGGAACTGGAAACAGAGTTTGTTTTTATTATTCTCATTTTTAAAAGGTGCATGAAATACTATACATTTCTATTAACTGAAACATAGCTAGTAGTAAGTTAAATATCTTTTAACCTATTGATTTATTGTCCTTGGTCAACTCTTCATAGAAAAAGTAAAGGATTTCCTCTCTTGCTCTAAATACAAAATAAATTATTGGTGAAAGAATACATAGCATTAGATGTATATATATAAAAAGATTAAGCTACGTTAATGCAAACAAATGCAAATCCATAATAGAAATGAACTTAACCAATTAACCTTAATATCAATATCAAAGAATTTTCTTCTTCATATCAAAGGAAGAATGAGGATAGTCCACCCTTTTGGCATGGTTATTGACTCGAGATGTTTGTGCAATCTGGCTCACAGGCTTTGTCTTCTCTCACACAGGAGAGCAGATGATTGACCATGCAGGGGGCTTCTGTGTCTGTAAGGAAGACAATCTCTGAGTTTGGGCTCAGATAAATATTGAACATGCAGGGGGCTTCTGTGTCTGAAACGAAAACAATCTCCGAGTTTGGGCTCAGATAAATACCCAACTACTTGCATGTGCCTCTATGTCTTAGAAGTCTCAGACTTAGAAGTCCTGTCTCATACAGGTGCAGACATTTTTAAGTGAGCTAACAGAATAAACACCAGTTATTCAGGCAATGAGTCTAAATAGGCTGAAAGGAGATGGGTAAGAAGTGGAGCAAACTAAAGGAGTAGATGAAGAACTTCAACATGGCTGCTGTGTGGGTTTCCTGCTTCTCACTGGCATCTCTTTGATACGTGATTTTCAAGGCAGGTGCTATTCTTATTGCAATCACATTGTCACAGTCCATTATGAGGAAGCAATTAAGCCCATAATAAGTTAAGAGGTGATGTTTTGTATTTTTTTTTAATCTCACACAACCGTTGACTTGTTAGCTTTTGAAAACAGATAGGAATTTTTCAATTACACCTTGCAAAATACCTTTTTTCATTCTGAGTGTTTGAAAAGCAAATGTGTCTTGGATCCGGTGCTTTTGTGTTTACAAATCTGGATATGATTTAGTAAGCTTTAAAGAGATAGCAAATGCATAGTAAGGAAATCAGATTTACATAATTTTCTGCTTGCTTACAGAACACAGCAGTTGAGATTATCTTTTACATTTGGGAAGACTGTTTTAATATGATAAGATGAAATACCACCTCCAGTACGCTTGATCTTGCTAGTTTGACTTCTTAAAATAAATTATGGGCTGATTTGTCATAGTGACTGTTAACATAAATTACTATTATAATCTAAAGAAGCAATTCTAAAGGAGGCTGCTTTTTCACTTCATCTACATAAAAAGGTTTAGGTTATTTCTACATTTATTCTTTCCTCTGTGCAATTTATTTGCTGTAACTTTACATGACAGGAACAACAAAAATCCATGCTTTGTTCATTCCATGCATTCTTCTATTCATGCATGATAAGTAGCAAATAGCAGTTTAAATGGAGAGATGGTACAAGAAAAAAAGTACATTGGCTTTACTTTTTGTATGTAAAAAAAAAATGTTTTTTTATGAGACTGTGTGTGTGCCTTTTTCCCCACTGGAAACACAACTAGATTGCAACCTTGGGGAAGTAAGATGAACCCAAGGCTTTACTCTTTACCTTCTACATATTTATTTACTGATTTATTGATTTATATATGTATGTATGTATTCTAGCAGCATCAATAGCTACTGTAAATAGTGAGTGTTATAGTCCAAACATCTTTTAGCTGTAGGAGTGTGATTGCTAGAAAAGGAGGAGGTCGCACTAAGCCAAAGGACTCTAGAGGCAGACTCTCTTATGAAATCATGAGCCTCTGAGCCTCTGGGGAATGTTTGATGGTTTTTGTCCTGATTTTTATTTTTTGTTTTGTGCCCATTATGCTTGACTAAGCTTTCTGTCACTGTCTCTAGATTCTATTTGTCCAAATTTGCCATGGTGCCTATTTTCTGTATCATCTGTATTCATTATTTGACCACAAAGGAGTTAGTTAGAAAATGAGCATGGTGATGTGCTTACTAGGATCAGTTATTCATTGATAAGGCATTTTATATTAAAAAGTGTGGGAGAGTACACTCAGGGCTTCTGGTCAAGCTTTCTTGTACTCTGGATAGAGATTACATATATGTACATATTATCTCATTCAGGGCTCTGCATGGAATTGGAGTAATCTTGGATTTATAAGTGGCTTATGATTATTTCCTTTCAACTCAATGGAACAATAGTACTGACCCCTGGAGTCTCTGATTGGAGGCTTTGTTTTTATTGTTTGCAAAGGTGAGGAAATCTTTGTAAGAAACATGGAGAACAGACATAGCACAGGATTATAGAATGTCATCTAAACAAAAACTTGAATTAAAGATAGACAAATAGGATCAAAGAGAGATTTATTTGAAACTGTAGGAGAAATTCTGCCCTGCCAAACCTTCCTATGCTTTTTGTGCCCCCGTACTCCAGGAAGAACTCAAAACAGTCCAGCCCACTGTGAAACACCTTTCTTGGAACTAAGAGCACTTATTATATGTGCTGCTTATTTAACGCTCAGTCATTTCACCTTGACATGTCTTTTGGTTTTCCATTTCTAACTTTTGCCTCTTTAACCCTTGCACTGTTTTCAGTAGTTTATGATGTGATATGTCATAGTATGAAAGGAGATCAATGATTGCTTTCTTTTTCTGTTGCTATGAAACAATTTCCATGAACGTAGTGGTTTTAAAAAAGCAACACAAGGGCTTCCCTGGTGGCTCAGTGGTTAAGAATCCGCCTGCCAATGCAGGGGACACGGGTTCGAGCCCTGGTCCGGGAAAAGCCCGCATGCCACGGAGCAGCTAAGCCCGTGCGCCACAGCTGCTGAGCCTGCGCTCTAGAGCCCGTGAGCCACAACTACTGAGCCCGCGTGAGCCACAACTACTGAGCCCGCGAGCCACAACTACTGAAGCCCACGCTCCTAGAGCCCGTGCTCCACAACGAGAAGCCACCGCAGTGAGAAGCCTGTGCACCGCAACGAAGAGTAGCCCCCACTCACATGCCACAACTAGAGAAAGCCCGCATGCTGCAACAAAGACCCAGCACAGCCAAAAATAAATAAATAAACAAAATAAATAAATTTATTAAAAAAAAAAAAAAAAGCAACACACATGTATTAGCTCACAGTTCTGTTCTGTACTCCTGAAGTGCAACATGGCTCAACTGGGTTCTCTATGTATGATCTCACCAGGCTGAAATCAAGGTGTCTATAAGGCTCCAGGGAAGAATTCACTTTCAGGTTTATTCAGGTTGTTGTCAGGATCCAGTTCCTTGTGATTATGGGACTGAGGTCTCATTTCCTTGTTGACGGTTGGACAAAGGCTACTCTCTGCTTCTAAAGATCACTTGTATTTCTAAACGCGTGGCCCCCTCCATCCTCAAGCCAGCAACATCAAGTCAAATCCCCCTCAAGGTTTTAGTCTCTGACTTCCTCTTCTGCCACCAGTGCAGAAAGTTCCTATTTTTAATGGGACTCATGAGACTAGGTTAGGCCCACCCAGACCATCTCCATATTTTAAGGCCAACTAACGTGGGACTTTAATTACATATGCAAAATCCTTTCACAGTAGTACCAAGATTAGTGTTGCTTGATCAACCAGGGGATAGAAATCTTGGGAGATGGGGAAGGGGGGCACCTGTGACACCCAGCCAATTCTGTGCCGTGTGGATACTAAATAAATATTTCTTATATGACTCCATAAATGCCTGCATGAATGAATGATAAAAGACACTTTTAGAAGTCAGATATCTTACCACGCTAGATACTAATAGATAAAACTGAGATTCCAAGTGCGTAGAATTTTATTTTACCTGAATAAATTAGTTTGGGGCCATTACAATTCACCTTACAGCCATGATTGAGGTGATTGGTCACCTGAAGACATACCATTCTTTGTTTTACAAATAACAACCAATTTAAGAGGGATTTTTTTTTTTTTCTTTAAAGATCCAATTATCAGCATCTGAGAATTATGCCCTGGAACAAAATTGCCTTTATAAACTGATTTATACACAACAAGTAGTCATCTCCTCTAACACTCATAATGACCCATGGGTATTAATAACCCCATCCTACAGACAGAAAATTGAGGTTCACAGTACTTCACAGTATTTTGTTGAAGGTCTTAATTATTTATACTAAAAATTTTCTAAAAGCAATTTACTTTGCAAAAGAAAAGGAGGGGTAATAGTTATGTAATCAGAGAACAAAAGGAAGTGAAAAAAATGTTTAAAAAAAAAAGAAAGAGTACTCTGGGCAGTCCTTTACTTGCCTTGCTCAAATGTTGTTTGATAATTATAATGCAATTGTTATTCTGGTCTGTATTTAACACTGGAAATACGTCACCTCAGGAATTAAAATAGTAAGTTATCTATGTCAAGTAGAAGAGTCTAGTTTTCCCAGCATCATGTGTAACCAGCTAGAAAAGGACCAATGATCTCTACCTACCAGTGAAGTGATGAAGAGGTAATATCTTCAAACGAACAACATGCAATTAAGCACGTCTCTAATTAGCACCTAAGAAATAGTGATGTTCAACTTTTTCTTCCAGGGTTTTATCATTTTCCCTTATTTTAAAATAGCTTTTTGAATCTATTTCTTTCATGATTCAGTGACCTGAAGATCAAACGATATTTACTGACTCAAGATTTCTTTTCTGTAACTTGAAAACAAAACCAAATGCAATTCAATGGTGTAAAATGCATTTTAGGATGGATATTCAAAGGATAATCGGAATTACTAGACTTATATAATTTAGTAAACATACCTAGGAATAGAAAACAACTCAAAATGTCCAATGTGAAGATACGTATTTGCAGGGCTCCAAACTGAGTATGTTTGTGCTTCTGCTGATGTTTTCAATCGTGGGGTCTCCCTGGATGAATAACTCCTTCCCCCCAACATTGTTTAAGTTTCAGTATCTTTTCCATCACTCACCTTGCATCTTCTCAATCACTCCCTTTCACTTACAAAATCCTTTTTATAATATGTCCTTATTATATTTCATTTCATTGTCAGCAAACAATAAAATAAGGCTTTCCATGGGTTATTTTTCTATAGCTGCTAAGCCCAGATCTAGTCTCAGGTGGTTTTCATGGTCCTAAAAGTGACTTTGAGCTTGACCTAGGGCCCTGCCTTTCGCACTAGACCGTGAGATTTCACAGGACTTGTCACCTTGTTCCCTATGAAATAAAAATGGCATTATGGTTGTCATAAATAAGGAAAGCACTCCCATAAAAAACACTATGACAAATTGAGAAATAGTGAACTACTCTATTTGTGTATTTCATTGAACATTCTGAACCATACAAATTTGAATGAAGCTTTCAATGCACAAATAAGCCAGTTCTGTAACAATAGACACTGCCATTGTATACCAGACATTATGCATAGCGCAGCCGGCTGCATCAAAGACGTGGGGGAATTGGGATTTGTTTTCAATGTTAAATTGAAGTCCAAAAAATTTATTACTGTTGCTCTGTAATAAACAGGCATGCTGCTTAATGAAAAACTCTATTTTTATTATTGGTGAGTTTCTTGCTTCTGATTTACACATGTGGAAAAAGCTGCTCTATTACTCTTCCTAAGCTGGTAGCTGCCATAATGCTTAAACTTAGCAAAGGATCATCTTGGTCATATGTGAAGAATATCAGAAGAATAGTTTAAATAGGATAGACAAGAATAGTTTAATATAGGAGGAGATTCTGGTAAGATTACTAGGAACACGCACAGTGCTTATTGCACTCTTTTTATTTCCCTTTATCTTCAGGGAAAAAAAAGTGTAACAATGAGATATTAACATTTAATATCTTTTCCCTTTTGGTGAAAGGAGAAAATAATCATCTGTCTTTTCTAATTTTAAGATTAATAAAAGTACACCCAAGGGCTTCCCTGGTGGCGCAGTGGTTGAGAGTCCGCCTGCCGATGCAGGGGACACGGGTTCGTGCCCCGGTCCGGGAAGATCCCACATGCCGCGGAGCGGCTGGGCCCGTGAGCCATGGCCGCTGAGCCTGCGCGTCCGGAGCCTGTGCTCCGCAACGGCAGAGGCCACAACAGTGAGAGGCCCGCGTAACTGGAAAAAAAAAAAATACACCCAAGTGCAATTATGTAGCCCAAACCTTATTATAATAAGACATGTTTCTAAGTATACACAGGAAAGGAAATGACATTATGGTTGCTTTCCTTAAATCCTACACATAAACTTACATGGAAACTTAGACATCATTTTGACCACTAGGATGATGTTAAATTTTCTTATTAATTGTGATCATAATTAAATTTAGTGTGAAATGTAAAATGTATATTAGAACACGTATTTTTAAAGTGGCTTTCTGATTTCTTTAGCAATTACTCTTAGCTATCGGTATACTAGGAAGGTGGAGAAATGTTATTGCAATAAAACCAAATGAACACATTAATTGTCTTTAAATTAAGCTTTGCTCTCTAATAATCTATGGTTCCTTTAACCCCTTTTTCATTTTTTAAGTTTTCATGTCCTGACCCCAAGCACGAATAAGAAACTGAAACTTGTCCTTCACTTGAAGAAAAAAACCAAACCCCTGCATTTTATGTGGAGATGTTCTAAATAATTTTCTGATTTTATGTGTACCTTTGAGAATCTGATGAATCAAGACATAATCTAGCCATAGCCCCACTCACTTTGTCTTCGGCCGTGTCTGACCAAGAAGGGTTGATGAAAACACCTGAAAGCTGTGTGGACCAGCAGTGTTCAAGCCAAGAGAATGGCAGCCAGAGCCAATAGTTTGCAGAGCAAAGCCAGTGGCCCTGTCCAGCCTGGGGACTTGGGGTGTGGGTCAGCTTGAGCTAAGACAACAAAGAGTTTACAGGTTTTTAGAACTGCTTTTCCTGCTGAGCCTGGGCAGGAAATCTAATTTATAACCCTGCTCATCACTGAAGACAGCTTTTAACCTGCCTGACCAGGGAACCTAACCAGAGCACACAGGAAGCTGCAGAGCCCATCCAATAGTCCTATGCACAGTGGCACTTGAACAGAGAGCACAGCCCATGGCTTCCCCTATGTGTAGAGCAAACCAGGTGGTCTTATCTGCCCAGGGAATTCAGTGCATACTCAGGCCTGATTCAGGCCCCCAAACAACAAGTTGTATAGGCCAGGACAGGAAAACTAATTCATAGTCCCATCTATTACTAAATAGAGGACCCAGTCCTGAGCATCTAGTAAGCTTGACCAGAGAATTCAGGCAACTTCAGAGCCCATCCTATAGCCTCTCTTGGGTAGGAGATCAAACCAGCAGTCGTATCCATCTGTTCTCAGCCAGTGGCATGCTCCTCAATCTCAATCCTCAAAGCTCAAAGGGTTTCTCACCCAAAATAGACCCGAATAGCAGAACCCACCTGCTCAAAGACATTTACCAGCAAACACACCCATAAACCCAAACTGAGCTGACTGGTGAAAAACTGTCTCTGCCAAAGCAAACCTGTAAAGTATGAAGAGTAACCCCATTACTCAAATGCACAGATACTAATGTAAGGAATCAAGGATCGTGGAAAATCTGGTAAATATGAGAACACCAAAGGAAGCTAATAAAGCTCCAATAACTTACCTTAGATAAATGGAGATCTATGAACTGTCAAAGAATTCAGAATAATCCTCTTAAGGAAGTTTAGTGAACTATAAGAAAACACAGACAGACAACAAAATAAAATTAGGAAAACAATACAGGAACAAAATGAGAAGTTTGACAAGGAAATAGCAGCCATCAAAACAAACAAACAAAAACAGGTATCTTACAGTTGAAAAATACAATAGCTGAACTGAAGAATTCAATAGAGAGTTTCAGAAGTAGACACAACCATGCACAGGAAAGAATCAGCAACGGAGGACAGGACATTGGAAATTAACCAAAGGAGCAGAAAGAAAAAAGAATGAAAAAAAAAAATAATGAAGGAAGCCTACAGGAATTATGAGACACAATGAAAAGAAACAATATTCACATTATGGGAAATCGAGAAAGGGACAGAAAGTATTAAGCAATAATGGCTGAAAACTTCTGAAATCTGGAAAGAGAAATGGACCCAGATCCATCAGGCTCTCCAGATCAGTGAGGCCCAAAATATCCCAAATAGATTGAAGCCAAATAGATTTACACTGAGATATCTTATAATTAAATTTTCATAAGTCAAAGACAATGAAAGACTTTTAAGAGCAGTAAGAGAAAAGAGAGAAATTATATACAAGGGAGTCTCCGTAAGATTATTGGCAGATATCTCAACAGAAACCTTTCAGACCAGGAGAGAATGGGATGACATATTCAAAATATTGAAAGAAAATAACTGTCAACCAAGAATTCTATACCTGGTGAAGCTGTCCTTCAGAAATGAAGGAGGGATAGAGACTTTTCCGAACAAACAAAAGCTGAGGGAGTTTATTACCATTGTACCTGCTTTACAAGAAATGCTAAAGGGAGTTCTCTGAGTGTAAGTAAAAGAATGTTAATTAACACCCTAAAAACACAAAAAGGTAGCATAAATCTCACTGGTAATGGTAAATATATAGTCATAGTTAGATTCTGCAATATGGTAAGAGTGGTACATACCTCCCAACTGTAGTTTAAAAGTTATAAATAAATAAGTAACCCACTTTAAAAATGGGCAAAGGACCTGAATAGACACTTCTCCAAAGAAGATATTTGAAAGGTCAAAAGTTACATGAAAAGATGCTCAACATCACCAGTCATTAGGGAAATGCAATTTTAAACCACAATGATAATCACCTTACACCTGTTAGACCATCATCAAAAGGATAAGAGATAACAAATGCTGGCATGGATGTGGTGAAAAGGGAACCCTTGTACACTGTTAGTGGGATTGTAAATTGGTACAGTCACTATGGAAAATACTTTGGAGGATCCTCAAAATATTTTTTAAAATGACCTTATGACCCACCAATTCCACTTCTGGGAATATATTCAAAGATAATGAGGACACTAACTCAGAAATATATCTACATCCTCATGTTCACAGCAGCATCGTTTACAATAGCCAAGACATGGAGACAACCTACGTGTCCATCAATGGATGAACAAATAAAGAAGTTGTGGTATATATATACATACAATGGAATTTATTCAAACTTTAAAACTGAGTAAATCTTGTCATTTGTGACAACATAGATGGACCTGGAAGGTGTTATGCTAAGCGAAATAAGTCAGAGGAAGACAAATACTGTATGATCTCACTTATATATGGAATCTACCAAAAAAAAAAAGAAGAAGAATAAGAAAAAAAAACTAAACTCATAGAAAAAGAGATCAGACTCCTATGGTTATCAGAGGCAGAGGGTGGGTAGAAGAGGAACTGGAGAAAGGTGGTTAGTTATAAGATAAATAAGTACTAGGGATGTAATGTACAACATGATGACTATAGCTAACACTGATGTATGATATATGTGAAAGTTGTTGAGAGAGGCAATCCTAAGAATTCTCCTTACAAGGAGAAGGATTTTTATTCTTTTCTTCCTGCTTTTCTTTTAATTGTATCTATATGAGAAGATGGATGTTAGCTGAATCTATTGTGATAATCATTTTACAATATATGTAAAGCAAACCATCATGCTGTACACCTTAAACATACACAGTGATGTACATCAATTATTTTTCAATAAAACTGGGGGGAGGGGAAAGAAGATGCATGGAGTAACTATCTCTTTTGACTAATAACTGCTCACAGGAAGAGCAAAAATGTTTTGCATGTGACAAGAAGAGTGAACCAAATATTTGTTGACCATAAGGGTGCATTGTTGTAATCATTAGGGCTATCAAACAAATATTTTGATAATCCTTCTTCTGAGAGCTTGGGAAGATTGCACTTCTCCACCCACTTTGAAGTTACGTGTGGTCAAGTGATTCATTTTTGCCAATAAAATGTGTTAATTCAAGGCAAAAGAAAAAAAGAAAAGAAATATTATGGGGTTCATATGCTGAATGGATGAAAAAAGTCCAAGTTGAGCACATAATGAGAGATGCAAATAAAACATACATTGACTACAGATCTTAGAAATTATTTTAAACATTTGATATTTCAAAATAATTGTATCACAGTTAGCGTGTATATAGAAAAAACTCATTCTGTATCTTATTGATTGACATGACCAAAGTGGTGTTTCACTGTTGTATAGTTTACTAGACTATAAAATTATTTTTATCACTTTCTGTTTAGAAACATTTTAAGGTTGTATTTGATACATTCAATATTAATAAGCAAGTGAGAGCTATAAAAACCTGAAACAAGATACTAAATAAATTAATGTGGGCAGTGCAGTGTTCTGGAAAGGACACCAAACTCAAAGTCTAGAGACTCGCATTAATTCTCTATGTAGCTCTTTCCTCTCTAGGCCTCAGATTCTTTTGGCTTTAAAATGGCATAACCCTAAAATGTCTTTCTCTAACTAGATTTCTGATTTGATTATAGTTTGACAAAGGCTAATAGAGTCTCAAAGTTCCTTTAACCCTAGAATTCTAATAGTATTTGATTTGGTGAAAATCATCCCTTTTCTTCTAGAGTAGAGTGTCTTGTTTCTACTTGACTGTAAGTTCCTCAAAGCCCAGATTAGGTTCTCTTTATCCTTGTGTATTCAACCCTGAGCACAATGACTGTCACAGAGAAGGTGCTCAGTAGGCATTTGTTGAATAAGTAATGTGATTACTGTTATAAAAGTCAGTTATTCCTAAGTTATTCATTTTCTGACTTATCTAAGATTAATTTTCCAGTTAGAGGTTCAAGTGCATATATTTAGGTTCAGGATAATTGAAAATACTGGTAAAGTAGAGGAATCTCAATAAAGTCAAGTCTTTGTCTTAAGAAATGACAAGGCTTCTCCTAGTGTTTTGTGAACAAAGGAACTGTGGATATAAACTTATCAGCTAATAGACTGAATAACTTATCAATGTAGTCCCAGGAAGCCTTATTTAAGTCTCAGTCAAAAACTCTTTCAAACAGTAATGTAAGTGGCCAAATTTGCAATATCTATAAAAGTGAGGCAGAGGTGAGGTGTTCTGATATAATAATTGAAAAAATTCCCACCCTTCTTTTTTAAATATCTTGATTAGTGTCCAGAAAAGTTATGAGCAGCATATTGTCTTTATTTTCCAGAAAGAAAATTACTAATCATACTTTAAAATAAACATGAATCCAGATTGCAGAATATGTTCATTGCTAGAATCACTATGCAAATGCAGTCATTTTTTTTCTTTTCATCCTTTGCTAAACTGTCCTTTGGACTAGAATTCCCTAGCGTGTGATTTTTGTGTGCATGTCCCCAGGTTCTTTTCATAGCAGTTGTATACACCATTTTCCCATTTTAGAAGTTGGATCACTTTAGGTAGAAAATGTAAGGTAAGCTGGAGACTCGAGAAAAGAGCATTTTGATGTTGTAGGGAGAGGAGTATTTTATAGCTGAAATCATAATAAAAATATAAGGACCATGATTGCTTTAAAATATTTAATAAATACAATAGGAGACAGAACTTTCATTAGGCAATGTTGCTGTTGTAGCAGAAACCAAAATGATGATAGCATAAAACAGTGGATAATACTGCTGGGATAAAATCTATGAGGAAAAAAATACCAGATTTAATTAAGATTTTAAGGCCCCTTTTCCATTATTAACAGTATGTGCCTAATAAGATAATTAATGCCAACCTCAAAAAAGTGATGCAACTGAATTACCATGAGCCAAGAAAACTGGAAGCAAAGAGATAGGATAATTGTTGACTTTCAATTGACTTATTTATCCAAAATTAATTTATTGCACACCTATTATATGCAAAGCACCATGCTCTGTGGGGGAATGTGAAATTGCACAGTATTAATAACCTGCTACTCTTCTCTTCTTCAAAGAAGAGTGTTATCTTTGCCTGGGTCCTGCCAAAATGAGCAGCTCATTTATAATTGATTACTGTGGAAAGGAATTTCAAGAAAGAGTGGTGGGAGATTGGAACAAGTTAAACAGGGAAGGAGGGAAAGCCAGTCCCAGAATGTGTTACTGAGCTGGTCCCTGCTGTGGGTCACTGGGCTCCATCCCACTGGGGACCCTCTGAGGAGCCAGGTGGAACACATCTCAGAGTCGTTTGCCCTGCACACAGCTGGTGGTCATAGCACCAGCTAAAGCAAAAAGGTAATGAGACGATGTAAGGCAAGACACAAAAGGTGAATGAAACATACTTTGTGAATTTATCTCATGAAGATAAAAAGAACAGTTATTTATGAAGCCCTTATTAGGAGCAGTCACTGTGTTAGCCTCTGGGGAAGAGAAAAAGAGAAGCAAAGAAAGATGAACAAAACATGATCCCTGCCCTTTAGGAACTCAGTCTAGGTGAGGTGGCAAGTCTGTGAGCAAGGTCAGGAGAGAGGAGTTTGAAATGCAAAGGGGTCTCAAGGGAGGAAGAAGTAATGGTTAAAGGGTCAAGGAAGTTATCACAGAGGTAACCCTGGAACTAGGTTCTTAAGGAGAAGGAAAATTATTTCATACAGAGGCTGGAAAATTGGGAGGAAGTAGAAGAGGGTGATGCCAAGTAGAAGAAACAAGGATTGCAGCCCAGGGGGGTAAAGGGTAGAGTTTGTTCAGAGTATTGTGATCTACTTAGAGGACTGTGAGGAATTATACCAATATACGAAGACTGTACCCCAGCACACAGAACAGTACACTGGGCATAGAAGTGCTCAGTAAGTATTAGTAGGTACTCAAGTATTATTTGTTTAATGAGTGAATTTTCTGATCTGTACCTTTAGAGCTGTGTTTTAAATGGAGCATATTGTTGGTGTGGTTGTTACTGTTTCAAATGTATAGGACTTTGAGGCACACAAGACTTTATTCCAACAACTTGGATATTTCTTCTTGGACCAAGGTAGGGGCTTCCGTTGGTATGTCTTGTATAAATACTAATGTATCTTAAAAGCTACCATTTAATGAACACTTAAATTAGCACTGTATTCAGCCCTTTACCTAGTTGGCTCATTTACCTATCACAACAACACTATGAGGAAGATACTTTTATCCCCTTTGTTCAGCTGGAGAAAACTGAGGCACAGAGGGGCTAAGCTAGTACATGTGTGCTTGATTGTTATAAATATAGTCTCCATCCATAACTAACAAATTCAAGTAGAAGTCACAGAAAAGAGGGATTCTTTAACAGTTCTCTTGGAGGGTGTGTGTGTGTGAGTGTGTGTGTATTTAACTCTGTATGTTTATGGTATGATGTCTTCAGAGACATCAAAGAATACAAGTTTCTTCTTTTCTCTAAACTAGAACCGACCTTCCTAGCAATGGTAGTCAATGTTTCCAAATCCTGAATTATTGCTTGATGATATTACCTTCCCTATAGTGCTCCTTTCTTTTCCTTGAGCTTTATAGTAAAACCTCATTAAAGTGCAGAAGTTAAAATAAGTCATTTATAGTTCTCTATAATAAATATTTTGACAGTGCCAATCACTTGATTAAATCCTGTGAGTGATACAAAAGTAAATTAAATATTACCATTGTTTTCAAGAAACTTAGACTCTATTGAAGGAGATGAACACCAGAGTGATAAAGTATAAGTAAAAGTAAATGGCTATGGGACAAAAGAGGAACTGGCAGATGAATTCCAACTAGAGTTATGTGGTAATTCAGTAATTCAATAATACCACATAGGAGTAGAAGCATAGAGATTCAGCATACTTGAGTTCTAGTCTTATTTTTGCCTCTGACTTAAGCACATCATTCAATCTCTACCAGCCTCATCTCCTCATCTACAAAGTGAAGGTTTGTACTAAATGACCCCCAGTATCCCTTAGAGTTCTGACAGGTTCTAACTTTGTGAGCAGGTTGCATTTGAGATGAGCATTGAAAGATGGGTACTATTCCAACATGTAGTGATGCAGAAGCCCATCCCAGATGAAGGCAGAGTGTGAGCAAATCTGCAAATACAGCAAAGGCCTGGGCGTGCCCTGAGAATGGAAAGCCTTCCAGCCTACTGTGCCTAGTGTGTCAGAGAGCAGCCAGCAATAGGGCTGGAAAGGTAACTTTGGGAAAGTTTAAAGAGGGTTTTGAATTCCATACAAAGGGATCTGGATTTTATTAAGGTGTTTTAAATAGCCAGAATATAATGGCAATGATTAGAGAATCATTGAGAATAACTGAGAATGAATCTGGAGCATAACAAGTGGAACAATTTAAGTAAATCAGAACTACAGAGCCAGGTAATCACTGGTCTTTATTGCATTTGAAAAGCTAAGAAAAAAATTGGAAGGTAAATGGAATATTCCAAAAAATGGAAAAAAATAATCTAACCCTATGAAATTCTTTGTCCTTAATGCTGAAAGAAAAATGTTACAGAATAACAGAAAAGAAGCTGGTTTGGGGTAACCTTCCTAACGCAAAAGATAAAAAGAATAAAATTTAGTAAACAAGATAATTTGATCATTCAAGCTTCAAGTTTAAACATTTATATAAAAACTTAAATAATTTCACACTCACATAGCCACATATATATAATCTTACAAACTCCTTCAACTTGCAAAAATGTTTACCAGTTTGCAATTTCACCCATTTTTACCACACTAGCAATGTCACAGTGATGATACAGCTAATGGCAGTGACTATTAGTGACCTTAAGAACACAGCTGGGTTTCTATTTTTATTTCTGTAAAACCTTCTTTCTTCAGCTAGATGATGCCTTAAAGGGCCAAACTACAATCTATATAGTCAAGGCAATTTGTATTGTATGTTTGTGTATATATTTCACACAACAAAGGCAGCTTTTAAAATACATGTACACACTCCCACACACATACACACAGAATATGTAAAGACACTTATAAAGAACCCATTTGGAAACCAACCTGGAATGAAAGACTGGACTTTGCCCGAGTTCAAAGAACCATTTCGGGTTATACAAAATTACCTCTGTTGCCAACACACTTCAAAACAGAGCTACTATAGATTCACGTACATCACTTCTGACTTGCAAAAAATAAAAATATCTAACACATTTAGAAGATACTGATGAATAATACACAGACTGAAATTCTTTTTCAATGATTATGAAGGACAGAAAAAAAGGCAGCAGAGTTTCTTTCCATTTGGGTGATTGCTTACTTATTCTCTTTCACTCAAATTAGAGGTAATAGTTTTGGAGAGTTTCATCTGGTTATTTGCAGAAAAAAAGTATTTATCTACAAATAGGCAGATTTCTGAATATAGGTAATAACAGAGACAAACATATGTTTAAAATTCCTAATGTAGTTTATGCTGAGTAAATAGGATTGTATACCGTGAACTTTGGCAAAATGGCTATTTAGCAAGTAGAAAAGGATTCAAGGATGGTGGTTTGCCAGAGAAATACCTTAGTAGTTACTAAGAACAAGCTGGCAGGGAAATTCCATTAGTCAGAAAGAGAAAGGAATGGTGTGATTTCTCTAGCCATTCTGCTCATTGTTTATAACACAAAATGGAGATACTTTTTGTGAAAATTATTGTACATTTTTATGCTTGTGAAGGATCAGTTTGTAAAACATGTCAGAACTTTCTGAAGATTGGCATTCCATTTTTGACCAAATGAAAAAGTAAAAATCTAAAATGTTAGGATAAGTATCTAAATACAGATTTTCTATAAACTTAGGCCTCTAATTTGCGAAAAGTGCACAAATGTGCACTTGTTAGCCCGATTCCTTCTAAAGAAGATAAAAAAGAAGACTAACTGGCAGGAATTCGAAGCCAGCTATCCAAGTCTTTCCCTAAATATGAGTGGAGCTAGCTGTGGTAGAGGCTCACAAATCAAGCCCAACTCAAGGACTGAGAGCTGCTTGAAAAGTGGACTATACTATGTTTATTTCTCTGTATTTCAGGGAACAATGTATGGCACAATAAAGGTGTGTTGAGTAAAAACAACTGAAAATCTATACATTAGTAGCCTTACCACATGACAGCTATGCTACTCAGGCATTCCTCAATTCCAAGCCTAGGGGAGGAAGAAGATCTTGGAGGGTCTATAGTATAGGAGCATGCAGTAATGACACAAACAAAACCCTCCCCCCCAGAAATCACTGTTCCATAGGTGTGGGATGGTTCCTGAGAAGACATGGTTTGTGCTGTGTCTTTAATGCAGTACATCCCATCTTAGGGCGTGGACCATTTTATTGCACAAGAAATAGCGCAGAAAGGAACAATAAGATAATGTCGCCTGTGCTAAGGCTTGCATGATTCATCCAGACACCATAATCAAAAGTTGTACATGCAGTTGTAAAGCATATCCCATCCTGGTGCTCCTCTCCTCCCCTAATCTCCACCCAGTACTTAGGCAGAATTAAATGATGCAAAAAATCTGGGTGTGATCTGAGCCTCTGATGTGTTATCCCTGACACCAGCTGATGGTGTTAAGAGGTGGACATTGCTAAAGAGAGGATTAAACTATCTTTCAAGCAAACTCCTCCCACAGTATGTAATGAAGCAGTTGCACTGTGTTTTAGATTGAATCCATGGTGCATAATTTCTCAGTAGACTAATATACACTCTTATGAATCCACGTTAATCACTTTCTTTTATTTGAAATCTAATTTAGGTGTAAATAGTTCACTTCCCATTAAGGTATAAGCTTCCTTAGTAAAATGTAAGTTGAGGACAGGTTTTTCTTATGGAAGCAAAGTTAATGTAGCTAAATAACTCTACTTAAGATTGCAACAAGAATCTTAAAAATATGACTCAAAGCTAGTTTAGTTAAAGCTTCAGTAATTTAAGGAAATTGCCTAGGCAAGTAATTGGTATTATACCAAACTAAATATTTCACAGTTACATTTGCTTTTGCCTAAAAATAAAAACTGGAGCAATACAAGGGAAAACTGCCAAGACTGAAAATAATATGCAGCAGCTGTAAGTAATTGGAAGTGATAATCATAATTAGACAAGATGTAAGATATGTATTAAAGCCCAGATTGGATCTTCCTGTTGGCAACGGGGAGAAATCCCAAAGGCCTGGACCCCACACATAGCCCACACACTTCTGCTTCATGCCTGAGAGCCCCTCTGAAACCAAACTTGGCATTAGATCAGCCCTGAAACCATACCCAAGGCCATGCACCATACTGTTCCTCTTGGGAAGAGACAGAGGAAAAGAAGAAATGGAAGAGGTCATACTCCCTGCTTTCAAGGAGCATGCAAACCAGAAGAAACTGGCCAGTTATCTAGCAGTAATTCGCATTAAAGTCCTCTGAAAGAAGCCAAGGTAATGAAGAGAATAAATATTTTTGTAAGATAAAATGGAGGACAGCTTTGTAAGACCAAAGAAACATTGATTCATCCAAGTATAGATCAAGAATGAAGTAAAATAGGCTTGTTCCATGGAAAACATCTCAAGCTAAAGAGAAAGCTCTATGGGGACAGGAGCCATTTCTGTTTGGCTCAGTGATTCAGAGAATGCCTCACACATAGCACACACTAAATTTGCTAAATGAATGAGCAAATGAATAGTGTTTAGATAATACTTGAGGGAGTGTTTATCTTGTGTTAAATATTGTACTGGGTACTTTAAATGTATCAGCACATTTAATCTTCATGATCACTTTTGAGATACTACCAATCCTCATTTGCAGATGAGGATGCTGAACTAAGCACAGCTAAGAAACGTGCCTAGGTTAGTCTATTTAGAAAGAGGTGGAGCTGGACTTTGAACCAAATCTGGATCTACCGTCCATGTATTATGCACATCATATTTTAAAACTAGAGTGCCTTTAGCTTTACTAGGAATGTGGGAAGAATAACAACCAGACTTTTCTGTTCTTTGTTTTAAATTCTGATCTGTAAACCACACCAAAGTAGCCTCCCTGACACACCCCATTTCATTCCTTCTTTTTCTTTTTCTTAAATAAAATGGCAAACTTGACAGCATCTAACACATTGCTCAAGGGCTGGGTATTCTCATTCTCTCTCTCTTAGTTTTAAATCTTCACCCTTTTGTTTTCTTCCTCCTTTCCCTTCCTTTTTCTTTCTCTTTTCTTTCTCAATTTAAATGTCTTCTCCTTTCTTCATTCTCCTCCTCGAAACCAAAGACAATTAAATAGATAGTAAGAAAGAAACAGAAGTTTCCTCCTTCCACACTTTGCCTTAAGAGTAAGAAATCATAGGAACAACTATTGAAATAGGGTATTTTATCAAAGTGGTCATGGATTACACAAATCATATTTAGGAATATTTTCCCACATTCAATTCAAAATATATCTGTTAAACACATTTGATATAAGATACAAATGCACATATGACAAGGAGGAATGTTCCATAATTTCAACATGCTTATAGTCCAGTGGAAGAGAAAGATATAAATATCTTTCTACATATATATTATACATATATATAATTTATTATAAGTAAAAATGGATACATTTATGAAATCAGGTATAAGCAGGAGACTAACAATTCTTATTAGAGAGATTAGGGGGTGCCTTATGGAGGAGGTGGTATTTTAGATCTTTAAGGAGGAATAGGACTTTGATAGGTGGAGAAGGAGAAAAGGAAGTAATGCCTTTTAGGCTTAAGGATATAGCATGTGCAAATGACAGGGAATAATGAAAACACTCTATGTGTTTAGAAAATGGCTCATGTGACTGGAGCTACAGTGTGTATGAGTCTGGATAAGTTGACTAGAACCAGATAATAGATGTCCCTGAATGCTGAGCTACACAACTTTGGCTTCCCTCCACAGGCAATGGAAACCCCTGAAGGCTGGGGCTAACGTAGGTTTCTACTCTTGCCTACACTAGTACAATCTACTGTCCACAGAGTAGTCAAGAGTATATTTTAAAATGTCAGCTAGCCTCCTCTGCATGAAACTGTCTTGTGGCTTCTCATATCACTCAGAAGGAAACCAAACCCTCACTATAGCCCAACGATACCTGTGATCACATGCCCTTTCCCTTCTAATACTACTTAGAATGAGTAGCAGTATGATATTCATAGGCAACTAAAAACATGGCAGGGAACATACAACAGATCTGACCATCCCAGAGACATAGCTGGATGTCTTCAAATTCAGGACCATATATGGGGGCCCAGGTTTCTCCCTGTCTTTTGCTGCAAGAGGATGATGCTACAAAGTTTGATACATGCTCTTCCCCTATAATCTGCCTCATGATCTTTCTTCCTGGTCCTGCTGAAATGCTGAAGGAAGGTATTCTGACTCTGTACAGGTCTTAGAAGGTAAGAATGAGTCTAAAAGTAGAGAGAGAAGAAAGAATAAAATATGGGTCATGAAAGTATTCTTCTGAAAAAAGAAGTCAAGATATTGTGTCCCCTTATGTGTTTATGGTGATAATATTGGAAATGGATGTGAACTTTATCATCATCCAACAAATACTTAATTGAACACTTACTAAGTACTAGACTCTGTGTTCTGTACCAGTGATAAAATATACATATAATAAATCTTGGCTTGAAGACATTCTTGGTCTAATGGGGAAAGATAGATATGTAAATATGATATTAAATATAATGCCAAATTAATTTGTCATATGGTTTTATAAAGACATTTCACTTTTTAAAGATGATATTTGAATTGAGTCTTAAAGCTAATATCTAATAGCTAACAGTTATTTTCTTTAATTTCTTAACGTTTTCTATAATTTCTTAAATAGCTGATTGGGATTTAACATGCCAAGCAAATCTAAGTGGCCCAAATAGTACTAAGACCCCTAACTTTAGTACCATTAGCCTTGTACTCTAAATCACTCAGTCTACAAGTCCCCCCAAAACACATAATAAATATCAGTCAATGAGATAAACATCACATAATAATAAGATACCTAAGTCAATGGGCTACTATGCTGTAGTTTTGTAAAGTGAGATATATATATGTACTAACATGTATATCACTGCATTTTGTAAAAAATAATTGTTACTGTGTCTGCTGCCTGTACTACTTACCTGCCATGAGTCCTTGGGGAGCCCTCCCGTGTTCATTCATTATCCTTATAGTAATTATATAAATCCTAATGTTCAATATTTGCCTTTTTATTTATATCTCCAACTAGAATGAAACTTTCCTGAGAGGAGATTGAGATTTTTTTATCTTTGCTTGTGTTCAATTCCCAGGACCAAAAAACAATGCTCAATGTATACTTAAAGATGATACATGATATATGACTTGGCATTAGATATCTGACCTCACATTCCCTTAACTAACTTTGCTCTTTATTTTGGGGCCTACTAATTGTCAATAGCTACTTTACAGTACATTTTCTATAATCTTCAATAATTGCAAGTAACAATGCTGCAACAGGCTCCTACTTTATTTTAGGACTAATGGAAGTATTGCATTCACAAACAACTAAAAAATACATACATTTGAGACATCCATGGAAAAAAATATATACTGTTAATTACAAAGTAATACTTAATTTTTAAATATGATATACATTTGTCATGTCTAAAACAATAGGAGGCTGAGTAGAAGATAAAGGCACATTGGAGAAAAAGCTGGCATTTAAGGTATATGATAAAAAGGAATATATATGGAGATATATGAAATTGAGTAACAAAAGGTTCATACCCACCTTATTATATATTGTATTTCCAGTACTTAGTACAGTCCCTGGTACCTAGTTTAATAAATATTTGCTGAATGAATGAAAGAAAGCATATGGTAGATTCTCTAGCTTATAGACAAGTGGCTTGCTTCAGAAGAGATTCTCTTTTGTAGGAGAGACATACTCCTTTTAACTCTGACCTATTTATTTATTTAATTGAATTGTTCATTCAACAGATATTTCTTGAATATCCACTATGTACCAGAACTTACCAGACATTGTGTCTGGAAACACTAAGATAAATAAAACATGACCTAGGAGAGCTTACAGTCTGGTGAG
Organism: Physeter macrocephalus; assembly: GCF_002837175.3. Lineage (NCBI taxonomy): Eukaryota > Metazoa > Chordata > Mammalia > Artiodactyla > Physeteridae > Physeter > Physeter macrocephalus. The sequence continues at coordinate 122,841,422 of NC_041217.1, forward strand.
AGAACTAGATATGTACACAAATATTTGCAATGCAGTATGATAGTTGTATAAAAAGGAATATATATTGTGACCTAATGACACAATAGGGTAATCTGCTCAGCTTGTTGGAGAAAGAGAGGGGATTCAGGAAAGATTGCCCCAAAAATGCATTTTAAAGGATGAGTAAGGAGTTTTGAGAGTCTTTTATACTCTACCAACTTAATGTACTATTTAATTTGTCATGATATAAAAATGTTATCTTTGCTTTGTGTGCTTGGCTTTTAAGATCTATTTCTTATTTATGAAATCATTTTATGTGCTTTGCTTATTATTAGCCCTGTATTATTATACCAGTTTTATTGCACTCAAGATTCTTAAAAATACAGCAAAAATAACTCTGAAATAGCTGTCACTGAGAAGGTAACAGACCAATTAAATATTTGTTTATATTAAAAAAATAAAACATCGTTCTAAGTCTTGAACAAGAGAAAATAATTTAAGGAGTTTTGTGGTTTTAAATTAGACTTCTTACATATCAAAACTTGAAAAGCTATCTGTTCAACAATAGACTTATTTTCTTCATCATCTTCTCCTTGTTTAAAACTCATTTGTGATGCAAATAAAAACCAACTAGTTGATTTTGCTCCATGTTTACTAAAGAGTAGTAGTCTCAGCCCTTGAATCTCACTCACATAGAATCAACAATTGTACTGTCAAGAAAACTCCCCACTGGCAGGGGCCAATTCATGTTTCATCTCCTTTAATTTCTTAGAGTTATAAACAACACAATTTATTCTTCTTGTAACATGAAAATATAGCCATTGGTGAAAGTTCCATTAAAAACTAGCTGTTGGTAATTCAAACTCAGTGTGACTAAAACAGCTTCTGGATTTATGAATTTGTGGGTGAAACAGTATTTTTTTAATTGCATTATTCATTTCCTAGTAGGAAACAGCGCATGAAATCCAGGTTTCATTAAGAAGAGGTAGTTAAAAGTATGTTGGTGGAGTCTTTTATTATTACTATTCTTATTCTTATGGTAAATGAGAATCAGTCTCAAGCAAAGCTGAGCATGCCTGTGACAGTTTCTGTAACACAATATAATTCACATTCAAAGAGGCAACTGTCCTCTGTGAAATGAAGTGGAATCCATTCAGTAGACTCCCACAGTATCCCAAGCTTGGTGAATCTCTAGGTGAAACCTCTCAGTGAAAGTTCAGCCTGACTTAGCCAAGTACCCACAGGAGATTCTCTATGTATAAAACTGTGATCTTTCCAATGTATGAATGTAATCATACAATTCAATGGCTCAAAATTCTTCAAAATCCTCCTTCAGTCTAAAAAGCTAAACTTTTTTTCATTACAGTCAAGGTCATTCTATCTGCCTACAGTTCCATTTCAATTCTCTCCACTCCAGGCCTCAAACTTCACAGTCCCGCAAGACTAACCTACTTTTAGATCCTAGAATACATGCCGTGCTCTCTCTTTTCCTCATGCCTTTGAATATATTGTTTTCCCTACCCAAATGATGGTCTCCTTTGGTAAAACTCTCTGTTAAATCATCCTTCCCTTACCCAGGCAGATTTAAATACAGAGTTTTCTGTGTCACTGCAGTTTGCACATGCAATTCTAATGTTCTTAGGATTGGAAAATATATTAGAAGAGAAAATCTCTTTGTTTTTCCAGCATTTTGTATAGTATTTGGCCAATAAAAAAGATCCAAAAATATATGCATGTATATATGTATGATATCACTTAGATGTGGAATCTTAAAAAAGTAGAACTTGTAAAAACAGAGAGTAGAATAGTGGTTACCAGAGGCTGGGAGCTGGGGAAACTGGGGAGATTGTTGTTTAAGTGTACAAACTAACAATCAGTAGATAAATAAGTTCTGGAAAGCTAATGCACAGCATAGTGTTTATAGACAACAATACTGTATTATAACCTTCAAAGTTGCTAAGAGACTAGATCTTAATTGTTCCCACCACAGAAAAGAAACGATAATTATGTGACATGATAGAGGTATTAGCTACCATTATGGTAGTAATCACACTGCAATATATAAATGTATCAAATCAACACTGTTGTACACTTTAGACTAAAACAATGTTATAAGTCAATTATATCTCAATAAAAATTTAAAATATATACTAGGGCTTCCCTGGTGGCGCAGTGGTTGAGAATCCGCCTGCCGATGCAGGGGACACGGGTTCGTGCCCCGGTCCGGGAAGATCCCACATGCCGCGGAGCGGCTGGGCCCGTGAGCCATGGCCGCTGAGCCTGTGCTCGGCAACGGGAGAGGCAACAACAGTGAGAGGCCCGCGTAGACAAAAAATAAATAAATAAATAAATAAAATAAAATATATGCTAAATGAATATTGTCCACTAATGCAAATATTTACAATGAATGTAAGAGGAATAATAATGTTAGCTGATATTTGTTGAATACTTAGTGTGCGTCTAGCCCAGTGCAATGTGCTACATGTGCTTCATCTCCAATTCTCACTGCAGCCCTGCCAGGTGGATTATATTATTTCTATTTTGCCCTTGAGAAAAGTGAAGCTCAGAGAGGTTAGTCGAATAGGCCACACATTGTCATACAGCAGAACCAGATGTGAACCTAAGTCTGTCTGACTCCAATGCCAGTGTTCTCCCCAGTACACCCGGCTGCCTTTTGATTATTGTTAAGATCTTGAAAGACACAAATTAGATTTTGATTTATTCTTTTCCATTTCTTTCCAGCTCCAAGTACAGCCCAGTATGGAATTACCGGGAGCGCTGACGTTCTTTTCTCCTGCTGGTACCTTGTGTTGACACTGTCCTCTTTCACCAGCCTATTCTACCTGAAGAATGCCATTCTACAATAAATTTAAAGACCCATAAAAGGCTTTTAAGGATTCTCTGAAAGTGCTGATGGCTGGATCCAATCTGGTACAGTTTGTTAAAAGCAGCGTGGGATATAATCAGCAGTGCTTACATGGGGATGATCGCCTTCTGTAGAATTGCTCATTATGTAAATACTTTAATTCTACTCTTTTTTTGATTAGCTACATTACCTTGTGAAGCAGTACACATTGTCCTTTTTTTAAGACGTGAAAGCTCTGAAATTACTTTTAGAGGATATTAATTGTGATTTCATGTTTGTAATCTACAACTTTTCAAAAGCATTCAGTCATGGTCTGCTAGGTTGCAGGCTGTAGTTTACAAAAAACGAATATTGCAGTGAATATGTGATTCTTTAAGGCTGCAATACAAGCATTCATTTCCCTGTTTCAATAAGAGTCAACCCACATTTACAAAGATGCATTTTTTTCTTTTTTGATAAAAAAGCAAATAATACTGCCTTCAGATCATTTGTTCAAAATATAACATATCTAGATTTTTCTGCTCGCATGATATTCAGGTTTCAGGAATGAGCCTTGTAATATAACTGGCTGTGCAGCTCTGCTTCTCTTTCTTGTAAGTTCAGCATGGGTGTGCCTTCATGAAATAATAATTTTCTCTTCATCTCCAACTAATAAAAGTGTTTTTGCCAAATTCTACAATTTGAAAGCAAAAGTAAACCACAGTGATAAAGTTAAACTATATCCTGTCTCTAAAGAACAAAGGAGTTATCAAGCTGTAAAAATCTCTTCCCTCATTACCAGTAGCATTTTGAGAATTTTGCCCCACGATGACTCAGTTTTGTGATGAAAAACAATTTAACTAACATAGTACAGGTAAATCTACCATATGATTTCTTTAGCTGTAGCTAAATGTTATAGCCACTCTGGGAAATAATTCCCTTTAAAATGATAGCACAGTCCATCCAAAGGATTGCCTAGCAATACAGCATCTTTTCCTTTCACTGTTCCAGGCCAAAATTTTTAAGATGGTTTGTCAGAAAGGACACAAAGTCCAATTACCTAATATTACATGAGTTGGTAAGCACTCAAAATTTTTGGTTCTGTGGCAGGTAAGTTGGTATGCTAGATATAGTGTTCCTGTGAATAGGAGTATTTTGCCTATTTTCCATCTGAAAACATCACTCAGTTGATAGTTTGGTATGCATATTGTATTTAAAAAGCTCCAAAATATATTATAACAAATATTCCATGCTGGTATGCAGCAGATCAATCCCTGAAAAAACAAATTCTGCAGTTAAATCTTTCTCTATAGCCATGTAAGCTCAAACAAACAAGGTCAAAAAGAAAAAAAAAAATTACCATGCTTTATTTCTTCTTATATGATATATGTAAGATGTGTTCAAATGAAGACCAGCCACTGGTGATGAAGAATATCTTTAAATCTACTAATTATTAACTTATCATGGATATTAAATTATTTCTATAATAAAGAATGAAAACTACATTTTTGAAAGAAAATGCTGTTACTCTAAGAAGTATTATATTACAAGAATAGTTTGTTGGTGTTACTCTTTACTAAAGAAAGACCATAGCCTTGAAAGCCATTTTACAGGTTTAATAAAGTTACCAATTTCACTATACCTAGAGAGATTTCTGCAAATAGCTCCCTTTTGCAAGTCATAATAACTACAAAACACCTACTAATATAGTTAGAAACAAGATATTTCACAGAGGTTGTATACATTTAAGATATCTAATATTTTGCCCTGAAAGAAATGTAAGTAAAATTTAGTCCCAAAGTACACCATAAATCTGTTTTAATTAGAAATGTGAATCCTAAATGAGGAGGCATAAATGTACAATATTTCCACAAAATGGCAATAATATGGCATAATGCTACAAATTTAGTCACTGTAATAATTTATTACATTATTTTGACTGATATAAGGGTTTTTCTTAAACACATATGGCATTTTAACTTTGATTATTATTGATTTGCTTTTTAAAAATATTCTTTGTGGAATTGGTGAGTAAACTACAAAATATTTTTTGTGTGTATTGCAGCTTTAAAGTGGCACACTCCATAATAATCTACTTACTAGAAATAGTGGTGCTACCACAAAAGTGTTAACCATCAGTACCATTGTTTGGGAGAAAGAAACAGATCAAGAATGCATATTATACAGTGATCGCTTTCCTAGAGTTAAAAATACCTCCTCTTTGTAAGGTTTATAGGTTAAATGTGAGGTAAATTGAGGTATAAACTATGGATGAACCAAATAATTAGTTCAAAGTGTTGTCATGATTCCGAATTTGTGGAGTCTGGTGTTTTTCCCATAGGATGTGACAGAAGTACAGTCATAGCTCAGTAGCTATATGTATTTGCCTTTATGTTAGAAGAGAATTCTTGAGTGACTTTTTAAATAGAGGAGGTATTCACTATGTTTTTCTATATCAAGCAGCATTCCTAGTTGTTAGGCCCCTGGACAGAGTGAAATCATGAGTATTTATGAGTTCAATATTGTTCAAATAAGGCTACAGTATTTGCTTTTTTGTGTGACTGTATTGCATATAATGTTCAAGTAGATGATTTTACATTTATGGACATATGAAACGTCTGATTACTCCATTTTATCAGTCCTGATTGTACAAGATTGTTGCAATTTCAAAATAGCAGTTTTCTGAAACTGATTTATCTTTTGATCTATAACAATTTTTCTAGCTATTCATTTCAGCATTATATTTCCACGGGTTTCATTGGTGGGACTCTTTTTGTTGCCCCTGAATTTTTTTCAAAGAAAGAAAAAAAAAAAATAAAGAGCAGTTGAGAAAAGAGAGTAGAAAGAAAAGAAAAAGACTGAAAAGGGAAAGAGGTAAAGGGAGAAGCAAAAAAAAAGAAAGAAGGAAGAAAGGAAGGGAGGGAGGGAGGAGCCAGAATATTAGGGTAGCTGACTTAATACATTTACATTCTTTTAACTGCAACTGGTGTAATTATGTTTTACAACGATCCCATTTGAAACATAAGTCCTGTTACACCATTAAGTTCCTATTATGCAGCAATTATATAACAAAAAGTACTGCCCAAATTACAGTATTGTGATATGGGGTGACACTAAAAGATTTGAGAGAGAGAATGTCAAACTTAAAGCCACTTTTGGGGAGTTTAGACTTAACTGAAAAATTAATGCTTCATCATAACATTTAAGCTATATCTAGAAAGTAGACTGGAGAACTGAGAAAATTACCAGATAATTCAGGACTATACATATATATATATATATATATATATATATATATATATATATATATATAAATAAATACCCCAGTGTGTGAACTCAGAAAACTCTGAGAAATTTATCAAAGCCAATTATCTATATTGATCAAATTTACTGAATAATTGTTAATTTATCCATTGTGCTTAGCTTTGTGACACAGCCAAAAGTTATCTATTTAATCTTTTCAATAAAAATTGTTTTTTGAAACTCAGAAATGATTTAAAAAGAGGTCAGGTTTTTAACTATTTATTGAAGTATGTGGATGTACAGTATTTCAATAGATATGAATATGAATAAATGGTATGCCTTAAGATCCTTTGAATATGTATTTACTTTAAAGACTGGAACAAGCTCTTCCTGTCTTTTAGTAAAACATCCGTATTTCATAATCTGATGTAAAAATATGTTGTACTGTTTCCAATAGGTGAATATAAAGTCAGTTTATCAATTAAAATATGTATTTGACTCATTTGAAAACTCTATTAGTTTAAGGGAAAAAGGAAGAAATAGTAAACATATTTCTGCTATTCCCTTCTTCATTTTCTGCTGCATCCACTGTACCACATTCACATCTTTCAGATACTCCAATGCAATACAAGGTGAAAATGTTAGATGCTACAGTTTTAAAAGGATCCATTTTGTAGCCTTTCTCTCTATTGCTGATTCCCAAAGCGTTTAACAAGCTGAACTACATCTAGCCTAAAGAAGAAATTTTCTGGAAAGATTTTATTATCAATTATTTAGAACTTTTACCTGCTGAAATGCATCAAAGTTAGTAACAGAGACTGATGATGAAATCCTGTTGGTTTTTCAGGCTAAACATCCAGGCAGATAGTACAATTACATAAGACAGCTGGGTATAAAACAGGGAGTATATACTCCACTTCAAGGTATTCAGATACAATTTCAGTAAAAAAAACACCTTGCTTTCCAAACAAAATGTGATTTGGCTGAAAGCCCATTTTTTGTGATGGTTATAATATGCAAATGAGAGCCACCCCAAATGAATGATTTAAGCCATCTTTTCCAAATCTGTCCATTTATGCTCATCAACCAAATAAAAGGGAACAATATGGTAGATAAACAAAACAACAGACTATCTTTACTTGGTGTAACAGGCTATTTTGAAATATGGGTGTCATTGCTATTCTGGGAAAACCATATCTACCGAATCCCTTCCCCCTCAAAAAATGAAAACACACACTAATAAACATCTGATTTTCCCACTGGCTCATTATTTCTCCCTTTGTAAATTCTATTCTGCAAATAATCATATGGCAACAGAAGCATCAAGTCTCAGACCCTGAAAGCTAGCATATGAAGCAGAGCTATTTTCTCTCTGAACATAATAGGTCAAAATAGAGATACTTCAAAATGACATCTAGGTATTTGGAAAATAATGACTTGATTTTGCCTGGCAGGCAGAAATTTAAGAATTTTAAGAGAAAATTTTCCAAGAATAATTCATTCAAGATAATGTAATTTGATCCAAACACCAGAGTGTCAATGTACTCTCCTGAACTTTCGAAGAAGCATATACCTTCACATTCGTGTAAGCTTTTGTCTAATAATCCCAAACTTACTGAAAATATTTAGGAATTGACATGTTTAGTAGAGAAAGAAAAAATTGGCAAATGAATCAAATAAATACTTTCCAATCTTCCTGAAGAGGAAGAAAGAAGGAATAGTTTACAGTCGTCTCCCTAAAAGCTCCTCCCATAGTCCTCTTAAGACTACCATGACTCCCCCAAGGTCTTCAATCTAAGAAACGTGCTCCACCTCAGAGACAGATGTGGCAGTTAGAATTACTCCTGAAGGGTCACAGCTATCTCTACCTTGAATTTTACGATGGCAAAGTACTTCAGCAGACATTACTACTATGACTTTAAATGTACTTTAAAACGTTATTATTGTCTCATTGATGATGAACATGATATTCAGAAATTTTAAGTCACTTGCTAAAGATTATACGTCCACTAAGTGGCAGATCTGAGCCAAATGTGCAATGCAAAAATATTCCCAATTTGTTTCAGTTTCCATGAGCCTTCTTAGAAATAGAAAAAGGATGTGATCACATCACTAGCTTCACAAACAACTTATATGTACATTTATATTTAATTATAAGTAACTGTTTATATGTAGATAATTTTTTTTTCCTTTAATGCCATCCTTTTATTTTCCAATGCCTCCAGAGGGTACGTGGTTTAAAGACAAATCACATTATACATCTCATCTAAAACTTCTGGAGTGCAACTGCCTTTGGACACACAGCCCTTGATAATATTAGGCCCATCACACCAAATGGAGGATCTTGTCATAATCATTTGTAATTTTTAATATAGCATTTTGAAAAAACCTGCCAAGTTTTGAATAATCCACTAAGACTATTTCCTAGGCATCTGCAATCAACAGAATTCTTAGGGAAATGGAGAGCAGAATATATACACATTTTTTTAAAATTCACAATAGAATACTGATTTTAGTCTTGAGCAATGTTGTCTGAGCCAATTTATATCAAAATACTAATTATATGCACATCTGTTTGTGCTGGGGCAGTAGAACAAGAGAAAGATTCTAATTTTAGAAATTAGGCTATATACAACCTAAGGAATACACTTGTATTTTGTTGTCAAAATAGAAATATAACGCGAATCCTGTGAATGTCACTCTAGTTTGAAAAAAATGAAAAGCATAACTTTCACACACATGTAAAATGAACACATTAATTCAATAATGAAGGACTAAGATGTTACATCCAGATAAAAGGATAAATCCAAAGAACAGGCACATTTATAGATCAAGAATATTGAAATTAATATGCTAATAGAGGTAAAACAGGCTTCTTCCAGAATAAAGAATTTAATTGAAACTTTAAACAACAGAATTTATTTATGTGTTGACTGACAAGAAATACTTTGCCTAGTTATCATTTATCTACAACTTGTAAAATAGTTCAAATGCAATGAAAGGTAGAGTCCCCATAGAATCAGAACCAGGTAACCTGGATGGGTGTGTGCTAAATAATGCATGGGTTTTTCATTGCAATCCAAATTTTCCCCTAAAATGATGAGATGCAAAAATCTTAAAAGCAGTTGAATTTAATGAATTGCCTATATTTTAAGGTTCGATAATATCTCTTGCAATGACTCAGAAAAAATAAACCCAAGTTATATATATATCTAATGTTCTATATTCTCTATATTCTAATTACTCATTTTCTTCCTTAATCCACAAACCATTACCCAATAGTTTGGAACATATAGAAGGAGAAATAAACAAAACATAACAAGGATGGCCTTGCTTCAAGAATCTACCTTGTTGAAAAATGAATATATTTTGGACACTTGTTAAAAGAAAAAGTTTTTTGTCATTTGGAGGGAGGGGCATTTAATTCAGGGGATAACAGGAATTTTACATGAACAGCAATAAGGAAAATGAAGTAGCAGTTGAGATGGCAATATCTCTTCAACCAAAATCAACGGTAATGGTAAAAACATTGTAAGACTACTGCTGAGCTGAATGGTCTGCTTCCACTTAATGCTAATGAGCCCAGTCCTTGCAAATTTTGGCTTGGTAGAAACTACAGGAGGTAGCATGGTCCATTAGGCTTTCAAAGCTTCAAAATGTTAAAGGGGGTGGTTTTCCTCCTTCATTTCAAATGAATTGCTGAAAGCATTGGGATGTTCCTCAGTGGAACTTTGAATTTGCTAGTTTCTTCATTAATTTTGACCTTTTTGCATTCAAAAAAGTTAACTTTACACTAAATGCAGCAGACTTCTACCTCCTGCAGGTTTGAATTGTGCTTAAACAAATACTCCAAGCACATGGAATTTCCTGAGAAAATTTGGGGACCTTATTTTAGAAAAAGAACTTATATAATATTCTTTGGAGACTATAATATGCTAATAAAAAAGAACAAAGTTTTCTTGGTTGTTCTAAAGCACCTAATAGAATCCACAGAACTCTTACATAGTTTTCTAAGTAGTTTCATAAATGTGGGTTGTGGTTGCCCTGAAACTTGATATCTCCCTACAGCACATTTGACATGTGACCTGGCAAAAATGTGGTCAACAGCTCATTTATGACATACTCCTTAAGAAATTGTTGCCAGAGATTTGAAACTGCTTCAAGCTGATGTCTTTCAAAACAAAGCACATACTCACACATACAAACACAAAATCACATTGCTATCAGTGATCTGGAAAATAAGCTTCCAAGCCAGCCATGTGGTGTTCTGGATAATTCAAAAAAAAGAAGAAATGACAACAGTGCAGCCAGCAGTTTCTGTTTGTTTCATTTGCTAAGATTTTCACATAACTAACATCTTGTGATTTAATTATGCAGAAGATGGCACCTGCTTTAAATGCTGACATGGAGAAAAACAGATTTTTTTGGAATAAAATTTATTTCTGGAAATACATTTTTCCTGTTGATAGATATGTAACTAGTTCATGCTTTTGAAAGTCTTACTGTCTAATAATTTTAAATGTTGAAGAGGAGAAAGATTGTTTTTTTTTTAATTTGGAATTTTTTTTTGCTGGAAATGTATATTTCCAATTTATAGATAGACAACTAGCATGTGTGTCCAGAAATTTCTATTCTCTCATAATTCAGTTGTAACAATATATTAACAAAACTTTCATAGTTTAATATATGAGGAATGAATATCTTTTAAAAAGTAACACAAGAAATTATACAATGAGCTTCATTTTTATGTTTAGGTACATCCTCAGGCTAGTATCATTTCAAGAAGAATCTGTCATCTGTTGATTTTGGATATGTTAAAAATAAACAGTTTAGAATTAAAAGACATTTACCTTAACTTTTGTCAGATAACTCAAAATGTTCACGTGACATCCATCCTTTCATGCACTTATCCTACAGAAAAGTGTGATTGGTAACCTTCGAAGATAATTTTAAAAGGAATTATCTGATAGAGTTAATCTGGATGTTTAGAAAGTCACCAAACTGGAGCAAAAGTTCTCTTTTTCTCTAATCCTTTCTCTAGGAAGCCAACCTCACCTTAAATCTGAAAAGAGAAAGAAGAAGAAGGGAAAAAAGAGGGAAAAGGGGAGGAGGAGAGGGAGGGAGGGAGGGAGGAGAAAAGGAGGAGGGAGGGGCAGAGAGACAGAGAGACAGAGAGAGAGAAATTAACAATGTATTTTCTGTTCGGAAAAATAATAGGAAAATGTTGCCAAAGAAAGACTTCCTGTGTGTGTGTGTGTGTTGGTGTGTGTACTTACTGCTGCCCAGATCTATTATATAATGAACAACAATGTCTTTTCTTCGCAATATGACTTCAGTTTCCACATTTATAATCAGTAAATACAGTGAGGTGAATAAAGGTTGCTATTCTATATTTTCCAAGTTGTCATTCCTCTTGTTTCTTTAAAAGTTTAATTACTCTTCATCTTAAATTGTATTTGGGTTAGCATATCATTATTGTTTTCTCAAGAAAATATGACAATATTTCATCACATATTATAATGAAAGTGATAAAACATCCATTGCTCTGTGACTTGGATAGTTAATAGTGAATTCTCCTAAGAAATTGCTTAGTAAGAAAATAAAAGCTGAATTTGAATAGTTTACCACTTTATAAATAGGCACAGTAAAATAAAGAGTCAGATCTTCTGTAATTGTCTGGAATAAGTTTTAGTGATGTTTGAAAAAAATCCCTAAAGTCCTGAGAATTTAACTCTTAATATCAGGCTTTCAGAAAAACTGAAAAATATTTTTCAAAAGTAAATAAAGTAAAACTTTACTTTAAGGGGTCTCAATGTTTTATAAATCTGTGATACCAGTATATTCACATGTCATAGTCTATCAGTCTTGGTTGCAAACAACAGAAACAAACTGGCTAATTTGAGCAGAAAAGGAATTCATTGGAAGAATCTTGGCTAGCTCTCAGAATGATGGAAAATCTGGAGAACAGGATGACATCAAGACAGGAAATGCAACCAAAAATGCAGCCAATAGGCAGCCAAGCACACAGCTAAGGTCATGCTACAGGTAAGGATACCACCTTCATGGATATCTGTCATTTCCATTGGAATCTCAGCTCTACTATTGCTACCTTGAGTAATATCTAACTGTTCCCATATCTGCTTCACTTTCCTAAGATCCAAAGTCCTGAGCAGTTGACCAAACCTATGTTTCTACACTCAAGAACTAAGCTGTCAGATGCAGGAAAAATCTACCCCACTTGAGTTTTAGAAGCAGGAGGTGGGGCTCTTTCTTTTACTAAGATCCATTCATAGGAGCTATTTCCAAAGTGATAGGGTGTTCAGATTCTATCCAGTCAAAATTTGAAAATTGCCCATTACACGTGCCTCTAAGCAGGTGAGTTTGTAAAAAGTTGTACATGGAAAGCCATTATACATTTGCTGTCAACCTAATTTAGTGGATATTCTCCATTTTAACTATTACTGAGAAAATGGTTTAATTATGCCTGCATAGTTAGGGTTTTCTATACAAAGTTCTTTGGCTGATCATTGAAATGAATATATTGAACAATTTATCAGAATTTTATATTTTATTTGATGTAGTCTTGAAAAGTATAGTGGAGTTGATACAAATTCTAAAGTTAATATTTCATAAGTACTAAAAATTCAATTTGGGGAGATATATTTAGATAGATTGATAGATAGATAGCTACATAGATAGCTACATAGATAGATATTACTTCTCTCAACATGAACATTTCCTAGTAGGGGAAAAATTTGAAAGCCATTTCTTTGCTTAAACTTTCCTTTTTAAAAACAACAATCAAACCAGACAAAAAGTCTCCCTCACTCAAAATATCTGTCTAATATTTAGAGTAGAATTAGCATATTATCCTGAATCTATATACTTCTTTCAATGCATAGTTCAAGTAAGGGTTTTCTTAGGAGTAGTCTGGCTTCCATGTCAATTATTTGTTTTAAATGTAGAGAAGCATAAAATATTTTATATTACGTTTAATATTTTAGTTTTTAAAAAGTTTTTATTCTATATTGGAGTAGAGTTGATTAACAATGTTGTGTTAGTTTCAGATATACAGCAAAGTGATTCAGTTAAACATATATATATACCAATTCTTTTTCAATTTCTTTTCCCATTTAGGTTATTACAGAGTATTGAACAAGAGTTCCCTGTACTGTACAGTAGGTCCTTGTTGGTTACCTATTTTAAATATAGCAGTGTGTACATGTCAATCCCAAACTCCCAATCTGTCCATCCTCCCCACCCTTAATATTTTAGTTTAATAGGCATTTTTCTTGTATTCTTAATTCAATGCATCAAACAGGATCATGTGTGTAAGCAGGCTGTAAAAGGGTCATATTAAAAATTAATATTGAAACTAATCACCCTTGGGAAAGCAGCTTCACAGAACAGCCCAGTATTCCAAATCAGATCAACTGTCTCTCTTTTAAATTGAAATTATAGTAATGTTAGTTTAAGCATTGATAAGCTCTGATGATATGGAGATTTTCAAAAACTCTGTGAACTGAATTCCAGATTTCTGTCCCAGAGAAAAAACTTTACTTAGATTCTGTTATCTATGAAGTTCCTAAATTAATAATTTGAATGATGTTATAATGAGAAAAAGAGTCAAAAAATTATTAATCTGAAAAAATAACAAAAAAATAAAAGCATAATAATTCATTGAATGGCACATTCATGGCTAATTATTTTATAGATCCTTTATTTCATAATAAAAGGGATAATGAGCGACTACATTCAGAGAAATAGGCGCCATTATTTTCCTAAAGTAATAGGCTTTAAATCTTTGGAAGTGAATAGGACACTGTATCCACCTGTAATCCTTAATACTCAATAAATTTCCTTTTTGCATTGTCCTACATCATTTAGAGTGACTTAAAATGTGATATTCATTTATTCACCACACACTTATTGAGTGCATACTTTTACCAAAACACTGAGTTGTTATACAAGGATGAGGCATCACAATGTAATGGGAGAGACGGACACATAAATGATTAGAACACAAATTTTGCAACAGAGTATTAAACACAAACACTGCAAATGTATTTGTGAAGTGTTTGGGGAGCACAGAAGACACAGAAATTAACTGTATGAGGGAGGCAGGAAAGACTTCACAGAAAAGGAGACACTGAAGTTTGATCTTGCAATATGACAGTTTTGTGCTGACTGTAAACTGCAGTAAAATTTTGATAAATATGAGCTTGAGTCCTCGTGTCAAAACAGTAAAATTCTTTTTAATTTATGGCCAAAACATTATCACTTACATACATCAAATGCAAAGTTGATACTCACTGCCTCCAACTATCTCTTCCTTCCCATCCCTGTTGAATTCACTGTAGTCAGGTTTCTGTTCCCACACTTCGGTAAAACTCTGTCATAAATGATCTCCACGTTGCTAAATCCAAATGTAATTTCTCAGTCCTTGTCTTACTTGACTTGGTTAATGGATTGCTTTCTCCTTCTTAAAAATACTTTAAAAAGTATTTTCAATACTTGGCTTCCATAAAACCGCATTTGCGTATTTTTCTCCTTTCTGCCTTTTCCTTTTCAGATTCTTTTGATGATTCCTCCCTTTCTTCCAAATACCTAAATGTGAGACTGCATTCCCTTGCTTCTCTTTTTCTGCTATACTCAATCCCTAAGAGATATTATTCAATATCTCAGCTATAAGTGGCCTCTATATGCTGCTCCATATCTGTATCTCTAGCTGAAAAGTCAGCACCAAACTCAAGGCTGATGTACCCACCCACACTCTCAGTAACTCCACTTGTAATGTCAAGAAAACATCCCACACTGAAAGATGTTAAATCTGATCTCCACATATTTCCCTCTAAACTAGCTCCTCCTGCTGTCATCCCCATCTCAGGAAATGGAATTCCATCCTTTCAGTTGTTCAAGCCCTAACATTTCAAGTCATCTTTGACTCATTTTTCTCTCAGACTCCACATTGTGTCCATCATTAAGTCCTGTCAACTCTAGTTTCAAAATACATCTAGAACATGATGACTTCTCATTACATTCACTGCCCTGGTCTGAGACCCATCATCTCTCGCCTGGATTTTCATAATAACCTTCTAACTGGTCATGGATTCTAGTCTAGGCTTCTTCACTCTATTTCAACACTGGAGTCACAGCAATCCTGTCAGATGTGCTAAAAACCCTCTCATATTTCTCCATGTCACTGAGTGGAACCAAAATTTTTGCTCTGAATCACAAAGTCCTACATGATCCAATATCTCATTTTCTCTATGTCATAATTCCCTATAACTCTTCCCCATATTCATTTGACTCCAGTCTCACTTGCCTCCATACTGTTTCTCACACATGCCAAGCATGCTCCCACTTCAGGTATTCACACTTGCTCTTCCTTCCACCTGGAATGAACTTCCTTGCAGATCAACACGGATAGATCCATACCTTCCTTTAGGTCTTTCCTCAACTTCACCTTTTCAGTGAAATCTTATTCTTTCTAAGATTGTAATTTCCATCCCAATTATTTGTATCCCTCTTGTTTTATTTTTCTCTTTAGCACTTTAACTAACACTATGTAATTTACCCATTTATCTATTTTATTCTCTGTCTTTCCCATCAGAATATGCTTTATTATGGCAGAGACTTTTGTATGTTCTGTTCACTACTATATCTCTAATAGTTAGAAGCAGTGCCTGACACATGATAGATGCCCAATAAATGTTTATTAAATAAATATGTGGTATACAATGTAGGGATTCAGGATTATAGAAATCAGTATCAGTACTGAGTATTTATTCCTCTGTGCTCTGAGGAAGTTACTAAAAAAGAAGTGTGAATATTTATATTTCTTGCCAAATCAGAGACCCTTTCAACTGGTAGAAGGAAGGGAGCAATACATCAAGGCATGAATCCCTGTCCCAAAGTCTACACTGATTTCTTCCCAGGCCAGAATTCCAGCTGAAAGTTGAGGTGGTGACAGTTCTGGAGCTGAACTTTAACAAATGTTGCCATTCTTTCCATGAAAGAATGTGTTTCCCAGTTTTTCTTCTACTTTCCCTAAAAGCGTACCCAGTTTTAACCCTGGCCAAAGACTCATTTTATTTGTTTTGATGTTTCTAATTGGGATTATTCACTCCACTGAAGGATTTGCTAAATATATATGGTCAACCTTGCGTGTAATATTGTGATTTTTTGCCACCTCATGTTCTATTTCCTTCCAGAAATTCATACAAAATATTTCCATTGGAATATAAAAAATTAACTCTATTGATTTTCCATGCCAATTACAGCAACGTTATTGAAAACAAAATAGTTGTTTAGTTGTTGAGATGATCATCCAAAATTTTACAATTTTAAACAATCTCAATTAAAATCAGCAATAAGCTATGCTAGATTTCTTAATCTTCAAAATTACTATTTTCAGTGGGATTTTTAAAAGCTATCTGTTTTGAGTGGTGTTTTTTTTTAGATGCCCTAACTTATATAACAGATAAAAGTTGAGATCTCAGTGGCTTATCTCAATTTAAGTTTATTTTTCATTTATGCCAAAGCCAAATACAGAGCTGAATGGTTGTGGGTGAGGGGTACTTTCCTTCATGGAGGTATTCAAGGACGAGGCTGATGAAGCCACTGCCATCTTCAAAACATGGCTTCCACAGTCAACTCAAGCATTTAATATCCAACTGCCAGGCAAAGGAAGAGAAAGAGTAGAGGAGCATGCAGGAAGTCTTTATGGGCTAGGCTTAGGCATGGCATAAATCATATCTACATTCTGTCAGCCAGCACTCAGACTTCCAGCTCCAACCTATGACAAGAAAGTCTGGAAAATGTGTACCAAAGACAAAGAAGAAATAGATTTTTTTTTTTTTAATTTAGCCAGTCTCTGCCACAGTCTTCTCTTTTAGTCACTAAATATCCATTTTTCCTTTTGCTGCCACATACAGCACTAATTCTTCCACTCTCCTAAAGTCCTATCCAGTCATTGCATTCAGCGTTAAGTTTAGTATCTTCTAGTGATACAAAAACTCTCCATTAAGTTCAAATGTGGCTCTTATGAACATAAAACAACATATTTCCATCCTCTACTCCCGAACTATACACATACGCACTTTACGAAGGTAGTTAAAAAAATAAAGTAACCACAATAAAAGCTTCCATTCAGAAAGGGAAAAAGGGGCCGTGGCAAGAGATTTATGAAGCCCTGCAGAGCTGACCGTTTAAAGGGCCCCTACACATGAGGAGGCGCAAATTTCTTGATTAGGCTCTGAGTTTAATTTCTGGGAACATCTCCTTTATCCATTTTTCTCCCTGGTCCCTTCCTCCATCCTTTGAAAACTTCTTCGTTGATCCTCATCACCACACCTGAAGTTGGCATGAGACATCAGGCCCTCCTTTGGGGCTGTAGAGAATTTGGAAGTCTGATTCCTACTTTAGTTAGAAGGCCACATCCTTAATCTGATGCTTGACATAGGCCACTGGACCCTCCAAAGTGATTTCAATTTTATTTCCTATTTTTAGAAGTGTAATGGCAGCCATTTTTCCATCCCTCTCTACTCCCAAATTTCTATATTTTCTTCATTTTCTTTGATTTCTTGATCCAGGCCTGGAAGTAGGATATATCATTTCCATTCACAATCCGTGGGCCAGTTAGCCAGACGTCAGTCATGAGGCCCTACCCAACTTCAGGAAAGGCTTAGAAATGAAGTCCAGTTGAGGACTTAACAGAAAGGAAAACCCATCCGGTGAGCAGCCAGCCAATTTCTGCAATAACTATTAAGTTTAAAGGATTGTTACAATTTGGAGGGCAGATTTTTGTTTTGTTTTGCCTTAAGATTTCATGATATAAAAGACAATGATGACAAGAAAGTCTTGTGAAATATATAATGTTCATGAGGATTTCATTTTCTGGGAACTCTTGCTCTAATAATAATAGCTTGATTTCAAAAACTGAAAAAAGGGACACAAATAGCATAGTTTTGAAGAAATAAAAGACTCATTCTGCCTTATCTTTCTTTGGCTTGGTTTTAGAATCATGTGCTTTGAACACACTTCTTGTCTGTCTTCCCCACTACACTCTTAGCTCGTGAAAGGCAGTTTTCATTGTTATATACCCATACCAATCTTGGGAAATGTTCAAGACTCCGGGGAGTGGAAGAGGATATGAATGCATTCTTATGAATTTTGAAGAAATCAACTAATAAATCCTAATATCACTGTGATCAACTATGTGTCCTTAATGAAATGTTTAAGCATTAGAAGAAACATGTTTCCTATGACAATATGAATTATTCTTTGGTGAAAGTACCAAAGCATCGAGTCAAATTATCTTCTTAATTTATGTATGAATGACTAGTGTGTGGAACTTTTTTTCATGCAGAAATCCCATGAGCAATCTTAGAGTGAGGACAGAGTCTTCAGGGTGCTGTTATCCACTGCATTAATTTCCAAGATAGGTTTTCCACTAAAGCACTACAGATTTCAGCTTCTAGTAGTAGTTCAGCTGAAGGGATGATTCATGACAGGGATAAAAGTGTGAGCTTACTGGGAGACTCCACATACAAGTAGTTCATTCCTTATGGCTAAAGGTAGAACCAGGAGCAGGAAGTAAAGTATGACCAGCCTAAATATATCTAAAATTCCTTGATGGAGGTTTTCAGAACAAATTAACAAATAGTAAAATTTGTCTATGTCTCTTTAAAAGAATAACAAACAATTACCTCTAGTTTTCACCTCTATCATTTTAACTCCTTCATTATTAGTTTTAATCTCTGATAGATAACCTGGGCAAAGCTAAGGTATTAGCCTCATTGTGATTCACCTTCAAGGTTATTAATGCCCTGTTATGGACTGAAAGTGTGTGTCCCCCCCAAATTCATATGTTGAAATCCTAATCCTCAATATGATGGTATTATGTGAGGCCTTTGAGAGGTGATTAGATCACGGGAGTGGAACCCTCATAAATGAGATAAGTGCCCTACAAAAGAGACCACAGAGAACTCTCTTGCTCCTCTGACAAGTGAGGAAATAGCAAGAAAACTACTGTCTATGAACCAGGAAGCAGCTCTCACCAGATACCAAATATGTCAGCACCTTGATATTAAACTTTTCAGTCTCCAGAACTGTGAGAAATAAATGATTTTTGTATAAGACACCCAATATATTACTATAGACATCCATATGAGTGAGGCTTTTGTCTGTGGATGTCTTCTCAAAGTTTTCTTCTGGAATGCAAGGAAAACCACTTTGGTATTGATGTGAAGACACAGTACTTCTCATGCTTCTGCCCTCATGGAAAGCATATATTTTCATTCTCAGTTACTCAGCAAATCATATTTTCTCTTTATTTTTCTCTGAATAGCAAAAGACTCAGTATTCTTTAACATATATATTTATAAAGTCTACTAGAACCACTTCTTCAACAAATTTCCATCACCACATTACAAGTTGGATAAAATTTTAAAGCATCTTAATTCAGTAATTTTTCTTGCCAAATGTTAAAAAAAAGTGAAGAGTTTTATTTCCTTTGACTAGCATGGACTTAGAAACTGAAGACAGGATTTTTTTTTCTTTGACTCATTAAAGCTTGAATTCTATCATCCATTTAATTTTATCCTCATTATACATTTTATTTTCACTAGTTACCAGAGACTTAATGATTCTAAATATACAGTCTGTCAGCTCAGGACATCTGCAATAAGCATTTTTTTTTCACCATGATTATGGCATATAAAACCTTTAGAGAATTACACAAAGCCTATACTATTCATTCCATTTTTAATCCATCCCTTGAAATTAATGGTTTCTATTAATTAGACAACAAAAACTGAAAAGGGAAAAAATTGAAGGTGCAGTGTTTTTCATCTAAAGGTACACTGCTGTAAGACATGTTAAGCAGTTGAGCCAGATTTTAATGAATTCTGAGATAAGTTTTAATTAGGGTTGACATATGAACTGAATAGTTCTACAGTACCCTATACATGAGGGGTTCTTTTTTAAAACTAAAACCTAGAATTATTATATGCAATTAGTGTTACAAATGAAAAGGTATGAATGGCACATTTTTGGTACCAGGAGAATATTAATTCAGACCTCATTCCTAACAGGCTTCAAGCTCACACTGGCCGCCATTTGCTAATTGTTCCATATCTCATAAAAGTCAACATTTGGATATTTAATCCATAAATAAAAGGTACAAGGACAATATATCTGTTGTTATTGTGCTGGTAATTTTACTTCTAATTAATTTAATTTCTAGATCTACATGATTTTTAAATTGTTCTTTAAAATATTCTACATGTACCTAGTGGCAGATCCAATCTAATCTGAAAGATGGTGAAGAGTCAATAGCCACACAGTTCAGGTAAACTTAATAGACAATAATGTTGCAAATGGGCCAATTGTGCCAACTTCTATTAGAGCATATGGCTTGTTAGTTAGCCAACAAATAAATGACTCACTTTAAGGGAAAAATTTATCTGGCCTACTGGACAATGAGGTAGAATTCCTGTAACTCATTTGATTCAATACTAAAGAAACAGAATGAGGTTACTTTAAAACACTGCTCTACCCCCACACTTTTAAAAGCATTCAGACAAAAACCCAAAACTGCTTTGAAGGTCACCTAATAATTTTATGTCACAGAAAATGGCAGCAATCTGGTTCTTGAAGAAAAAACTATATTTACTTCCTATCAAAAGTAACAACTTGAATAACTACATGCCAAAGTATATTGTTGAAGGACTAAAAGATCTCCTGGAAGACTTTATGATGGAGCAAAAAATGTGACCTAGAAGAGTCTCTAGTCAATAGGAAACTACAGAGTAGATAAAAATATCACCAGAAACACCATCATCAACATCAGTATTATAATACAGATAATAATACATGTAAGTATTATTTGTAGATATACCATTTCATGGGCACTATAAGAAAATAAGGATGCTGTCCTATTGAAACAAATGGTCTAAATTGGGCTATGGTTAGTATTACTCTACATCAAGGGTCAGTACACTTTTTCTCTGAAGAATCAAACAGTAAATATTCTAGGCAATACGGTGTGTTGCAACTATTCAGCTCTGCCATTGTAGCATGAAAGCATCCATAGACCATGGATAAATTATTTGATGTGACCCTGTTTCAATAAAACTTTATTTATGTACACAAATTACTCTGCATAATTTCACTTCATAAGATAGTCTTCTCTTGATTTTTTCTAACCATTAAAAAATGTAAAAATCATTCTTAATCTGTGGGTTGTTCAAAAACAGGTGGTGGCCTGGATTTGGTCCATGGAACAAGATTTGGTCCATGGGACATAGTTTTCCCAGGACAGGCTCACTTTGCATCTATTGGCCTGACTTAATTATTAATTGGTTCCCCTTTCAATCTCAAAGTGTTCTGTTATGGACAATAAATTATATGGTCACCCTAGCTATGGTGAAAATGTATCCAAACAAAAAACCAACAAAGCATGCAAGATACCCAGCTTTACAGCAGAAATACATTTTAAAAATTTTATCTATAAATATCAGTAAATTAGCATTATTGAAAATAAGTGCTATTTGTTATCTGACTTATATAGTGTACACTTGAAAGCATAACTGAGTAAAGAAATGAAACTATTCAGCAGCTAAAGAAAGGACCCACTGTTTGAGAATACTGCATACCACAGATAATAATTAGGTTTGTCTGAGATGAGCTGAAGGGATATTCAGAAGAACAAGGAGAAATGAAACATAAACTGAGCCAGCCTTTATTTTTATGTTGATAGAATATTATTTATGAAATACCATGTTCTGACACAGGTCAAGCAGTCCTGTTTAATATCTGAAAACATCATTATAGATAAGGTAAATTTTGACGTGGTAAGTTAAAAGGAAACCAAAATTTTGCCTAAAATTTTTTTCATGAGTTAAAAACTGGAGTACTAAATACATAACAGATAAGTAACAGAAAGGAAGCCTTTTTGGAAGTCTCACACATCAAGAGTATTTTCATCTCAAGACTGCATAATTAATCCAACTCAGATTTTTACAATAATCAACATAATGTACAAGGTATTTCTTCCAATCTCAGTATTCTGCAATCACATTTGCTGGTTAGACACAAAGCACTACTGAATTTTCCATCGAAAGGTTTTCATCTGTCACTCAAAATGACCAAAAGTGACAACACAAACTTTAGGTTGACAGCCACAATTTCATCAGGCGGATGCACAATTCAAAGAACATATTTTCTCCTTCCAGCTCAAAGGTTAAAATGTACCGTAGCACATAAAAGCAACACTTTGTACCCCATGAAGACAAGAAATAATAGTCATGCTTTAAGGAAAAGCATGCTATGTGGTCTTGGAACCTATAGTAAAAACTCATGGGCAACCCCATGAAGTATCATAACTCCATAATTTACCCTTCCTCTCTGGTGTTCAGACAAGTACAACTCTCTGTAAAGTGGTTTACTGTTAAAAAAAAAAAATCTGTCATAGCTTCACTTCCACATTCTTTTATTTTTTTCCTTCATTGAAACAACAGGCTTCACTGAAACAACATTGTTACATATCATGTCTGAGGAACCCAGTATAATTCAAGGTCATCATATACCAAGAGGACTAAAAACCAGAGCTCCTGTACAAACTACATACCATTAGTTCTATGACTTTACCCTCTTCTGACTGCTAATTTACTCTATGTTTTAAGAAGATCATTATTAACAACAATGGAATTAATCACATTTGCCTTCATAGAATTATCATATTATGAAGAAAAAACTGATAAAAAACATAAACTGACAAAACAATAAAAGAAAATCAATATTCACAGTAAATGAGAGAGTGATATTTATAGCCTAATCAAAAAGACATGGAAAGGATGTGTAGGGCACAAAAATAGTATCCAGGTAATTTATTCCTGAGTTACCTGGATAATAGCTGAGAATAATTCACACTAAAATGACCATTTCCCCCACATCAAATCTTTCAGTACATTCTGCTGAAGTGCCCAGATATTGGTTTCTAATCCCTACCAACAAATGTTGCCCTTTCATTGACTTCCTAGTGTGATGAAGTGGCAGAGGACATGCACTTGAAAAAGTTTTCACACTAGAAGCTAGTCTCAGTGAACCTTATTTCCTACTTGAATGCAGTGTTAGGTGTTAAAAAAATGTATACCTGGCATCCGGAGGAATATACTGACAGTACTACTTAAAGTCAACTTATATAAGCAAATATCTTTTTATATTTTTTTCCATAAAAAATGAGTTAAATTCTACATTAAAGTCAAAGTTTAATAAAATGAAAATTTCAAAGTTTATAACGCACATATTTTGTTAATAAAATTTTAGAACATCTTATGTCTGTTTGCTGACTTCTTTGAGTATTTTTACATAAGATTTCCAATTAACAAAATCATGACTTTTTTTTTCTTGAAGCTTGAAGTCTAAAAGTCGATGTTGGCTTAACAAGGACATACAAATCTACTATTGTTTTTAGGAGTTCTTTAACTGCAATAAAAATTTATGATTTTTTTCAAGCATGAATCTCATTATCACATAACTCTAGATGAAAACACCTACAATAAGTTCAACTTATATAGAGTAATATAGTTAATATTTTTGGACATTTATCAAGTGCAGATTATTTGCTACATATTACACACTTAATTCTCATATATTCCTCACAGTAACCCTGTGGCATATTAAGGACTATTATTTTGCCCATTTTGCAGATAGAGAATCTGAGGCACAAACAGGTGAAATAACTTATCCATGAGTGATGGGTTGAACTAGGTTTAAAACAAGGTGATCTGATTCCAGAGTCAGTTCTTGTAACCATCACTCTATACTGCCATTCTGCATTTTATTTTTAAAATGACATGTTTACAAATCTTAAAAATTTGAGGACATTAGAGTGACTGATACGCTTCACTAAAATACCAGAACATGAACCATCTGTGTCAAATCTATATATGAATTGTCACTTACAGATAATTCCTTATATTTATTAATACTATATTTGACAGACAACAATTAATTTCATTTAGGTATTGAATTTGTGGACTTCCTATTATTGAGAGTTATCAGACAAATTGTAAATATCTGCCGCTTCTACCACACCATTTCTCTTGAGGAATGCATTCATTACTTTCACACTTTATTGAGGTCATAGGATTTCAGGAGAGTCACTTGTTCTATCTGTTGAATCTATTGCTGATATCAGGAAACTATTGGCTGAAACTTTATAAAAATGATAGGGTTACTACTTCAGCAATGCTCTCATTATGTGTGACTTTTCAGGTCAACATCTACAGAGAATACAAACAACAAGGAACTTTCACTTACAAGATTTCAGGTTGCAGGAAGAATATGATTTAGTAGGGTCATTGAGTTTCTATTCCAGTATTAATAACTTGAGATGGGAGAACTTGTATTTTAAGCTTTTATTGAGGGAACAAATCTAAAAAGATTCTAAATTTGAAACTATGGTACAAATGTCCAACCTCTGAATCTCATAAACTCTTGTCTAATCATGACCTTTGGTAAAAGTATAATTTTAAGGCAAGATGTTGCATTAAAATATCATTCAAATGGTTCATTCCTTTTTGTAGTCTCATTTTAGTGCTATTTAAAAAGTCAAGAGGGCTTCCCTGGTGGCACAGTGGTTGAGAATCTGCCTGCTAATACAGGGGACACGGGTTCGAGCCCTGGTCTGGGAGGATCCCACATGCCGCGGAGCAACTGGGCCCGTGAGCCGCAACTACTGAGCCTGCATGTCTGGAGCCTGTGCTCCGCAACAAGAGAGGCCACTATAGTGAGAGGCCTGCGCACTGCAATGAAGAGTGGCCCCCGCTTGCCACAACTGGAGAAAGCCCTCGCACAGAAACGAAGACCCAACAGAGCAAAAATAAATTAATTAATTAATAAAACTCCTACCCCCAACATCTTCTTTAAAAAAAAAAAAAAAAGTCAAGAAATTGGCTTTTCCCCTAGAGCCACCAGAAAGGAGGCAGCCCTGCCAATACCTTGATTTTAGCCCAGTGAGACCTATTTTGGACTTTTGACACCCAGAACTGTAAGAAAACAAATTTGCATTGTTTTATGAGATTATAACTGTGGTAATTTGATTACATCCACAATAGGAAACTAATACAACATCCAGTCTCGTTCCCTTTCTGCTGTCTTCCTGTTTATATACCTACATATAAAGAGAAGGAAGAGAAAGAGAAGAGGAGAGAGAGAGAGAAACTGTGGAACTATGGGTTTTCATAGTAGGGAATATGTTAATACATGTCCTTATTAATTATATTTTAGGTTCCTACCTCAACGTCTTTTGCTTTTGTCTGCTAAATAATATGCAATCTTAAGAGGGGGCTTGAAAAAATTAAAATTAAACAGGCTTTAGAAGTTCAAGTTAATAAAGGCTTCTTTTGGATTAATTAACTATACAAATAGAGAGCAGAGCGCAAATCAGTTTGGTCCTCCTGCAGGATGCTATTAGAGAAAAAATGTTCCTGTCATTTTCACTAGAATGAGATATAATTTTGTTTCTGTCTGCTCACTCAGTTTGTAATACATAGGAACTCAGATACCATTGTGTTTGAGTAATAACTTAATGCTTTACCTAAAAATACAATAATGGGGAATTCTGATAAATTAAACCAATATCTATTGAAATTAGAGTTTAAGAAAAATGCTCCCATGTGATGATTATAAAATAAACTGTTGCTAGCAGTAAACTTTACCTGTTATATCATGAGGACAATTAATGGTCCTGTTAAAATAATTCTGTAGCTATAAAATGTAATTGCATTTTGTTTACCAAATATGAACCTTTTCCTCAAATGAAAAAATAAGTCCAAAATGCTAGTTTCCTTATTTTGCTTCTAGCCAAAGGACTAGCCAATTAATAATAATGTGTTGCCTAATTAATAAGCTCTCTTATTCTTTTATTCCTGAACTGAATTCCAATTTATATCAGGTACCTTAAAACAGTAATGATATTTTGATTCCACATGGTAAGTTTGTTTGTTTAATAAGAATATGAGGTATAAAATGACAATGTTAGTACAATTTGCATAGTTGGGTCTTCAGGTGTAGTGCTTTTGAAATAAGACCTATAGAAATTATATAGTAACTTTCATGCATGCCATATTCATAAGTAGTCCAGTTAGCTCATTACATTTGTGATCTTCTGCCCATTTTTTGATTGGGTTGTTTTATTTTTTTTGATATTGAGCTGTATAAGCTGTTTTGTATTTTGGAGACTAATCCCTTGTCGGTTGCATTGTTTGCCAATATTTTCTCCCATTCTGTAGGTTGTCTTTTCATTTTGTTTATGGTTTCCTTTGCTGTGCAAAAGCATTTAAGTTTAATTAGGTTCCATTTGTTTATTTTTACTTTTATTTCCATTACTCTAGGAGATGGATCTAAAAAGATATTATTGCAATTTATGTCAAAGAGTGTTCTGCCAATGTTTTCCCCTAGGAGTTTTATAGCATCTGGTCTTAAATTGAGGTCTTTAATCCATTTTGAGTTTATTTTTGTGTATGGTGTTAGAGAATGGTCTAATTTCATTCTTTTAACATGTAGCTGTCTAGTTTTCCCAGCACCATTTATTGAGGAGACTGTCTTTTCACCATTGTATATTCTTGCCTCCTATGTCATAGATTAATTGACCATAGTGCATGGGTCTGTTTCTGGACTGCCTAGCCTATTCCATTGATCTATATTTCTGTTTTTGTGCCAGTACCATAGTGTTTTGATTACTGTAGCTTTGTAGTATATTCTGAAGTCAGGGAACCTGATTTCTCCAGCTCCATTTTTCTTTCTCAAGATTGCTTTGGCCATTTGGGGTCTTTTGTGTTTCCCTACAAATTTAAAATTTTTTTGTTCTAGTTCTATGAAAAATGTACTTGTGAATTTCCATTGCTAAGTTATCATTTCAATAAGGTTTCAATCATCTTAAGAAAAAAATAACAAACATCTCATATAGACTAGAAGTACTGCCATAAAGTTTAGTCTTAATCTTCTATGGGTTTACTCTCTGAATAGTTGTTGCCTATGTTGCGTTTTCTGGCAAATACATTTAGGTAACAAATGGTTACAACCAGATAAATGAAAGCCAAAAGTGCCTTTTTTTCTAGAATGGAACATTTGCAAAGGAGTTAGGTTGATAATAATGTCTTTAGAATTTTCAATCTCCTTTTCTTCTAGTAATTTTTCCAACCACTCTATAGTTAGAGCAATTTCCTTTAAAATAACTAAATCTTACAGTAATAAAAAAACTTTCTTTTCTAGATATGGGAATCTTGTGGCAGATGCTCATTCTCTTACAGGAGCCTTAAATTTTGCAAAGATTAATAACCTTTAAAACTGCCTTAAGCATTAAAACAATGAGATACCTCTATGTGACTTTTAGAACGGTGAAAATCCAAAACACTGACAACACCAAATACTGGCAAAAATGGAAAAACAGAAACTCTCATTCAGCCACTTTGGAAGACTATTTGGCAGTTTCATACAAAATTAAACATATTTTTAACATACCATCCAGCACTGTGCTCCTTGGTGTTTACTCAAAGGAATTGAAAACTTATGTTCATACAAAACCCTGCACATAGATGTTATAGCAACTTTATTTATCATTGCCAAAACTTGGAAGCAACCAAGATGTTCCTCAGTAGGTGAATGGATAAATACACTGTGGTACTTCCACACGGTGGAATATTATTCATCATTGAAAAGCAATAAGCTATCAAGCCATGAAAAGATACAGAGGAAACTTAAATGCATATTACTAAGTGAAAGAAGCCAAGCTGAAAAGGCTACATACTATGATTCCAACTATATGACATTCTGGAAAAGGCAATGTTATAAAGACAGTAAGAGGATCAGTGGTTGCCAAGGGTTAGGGGAGAGGGACAGATAAATTGTCGGAGCATAGAGAATCTTTAAGGCAGTGAAACTATCCTATATGACACTACATGGTGGATAATGTCATTATATATTTGTCTAAATCCATAGAATGTACAACACAAAAAGTGAACCTGAATGTAAACTATGGACATTCAGTGATAATGATGTGTCAATGTTGGTTCATTTATTGTAATAAATGTACCACTCTGGCGCAAAATGTCAATAATAAGAGCAGTTGTAGGGGGTCAGGGGAAGATGGGGTTTATAGGAACTCTCTGTACTTTCTGCTCAGTTTTGCTGTGAATCTAAAACTACTCTGAAAAATAACATTTATTAATTTAAAAAAATGCCTTAAGCAGTGATATGACCGTCCAGGTCAAAAATGGCAGCAGCAGGCCTAAGTTTCTGGGCTAGCTTGGTCCCAGCCCCACTGGGCCAGCCTATGTTGATTGGTCCAGGATGCGGTGGGTTCAGCTTGTAGGTGGGAGGTTCTCCCCTACTTTGTCAAGTTTCCCCTGGTGGGAGTGAGAATGCTAACCGAAGTAGCACCAAGCAGAGCATGAGAGATCCAAGCTCACTGCCTACTCCCATCTCCACATCAAGCCCGAGCCCTTTCCCTGGGGAGATGGTATTCTTTCTATTCCATAACCCTCATGTGAATTAGCTTCCAACTGGCTATGAAGATGACTAAAGGAAACTGTACTACTACCAAGGCACCGCAGGCTATATATAGCACTGGTTTGGACCATTACTCTGCACATTGAACCAGAAAAGTGTACAGGACCTTAAGTGCCCTTTATTTTTATCCAATTATGACCATTCCTTTGCTTGTGGCAGGACATGGCTTAAATAAATAACTTATATTTTTAAAATACCTTACCAAATTTAACTAATTTGTATATTTATTCATTTAATAATGGATGCAAGTCATTGACACTGTCCCTTGTTAAACACCCTTATTTCTTGGGGGATCCTACAAAAACTTTGAGAGTGTTATAGATCAGTTACTTAATATATTAAACACTCCCACAGTACATAAGTATTAGATATATTCTATTTTAAAGAATAGTAATTTTGTCATTATTTAGCTGGTATTATTAATACCATAATGTCCCACTAAGGCACTTGTCTGATTAAAGAGTAGTATCTTCAATGATGTGTCCTTTTATAACAAAGTTGATTGCATTCCCTCAAATCAACTAGTATGAAAGCCAAAGCAACACAATGTATTACAACACGAATAATTTCCTAACAGTCCTATAAATGTAGGACACCAATGATTTGTTTGATTCATTTTCAGTCTGCCAGTGTTCTTCGAAGAAATATTTATCCAGTGCATTCCTAAGCCATTCAAACACTGCACTGTTAATTGTTTTGCTTCAGAGCCAGATAATCTGATAGGATATCAAATACCTATAAACAAAGGAAAATTTAAAAAAATAAAATCAATTCTCTAACTCTCAAAATAACTATCATTAAACGCTGTTAAGAAGTATGCAACTTAATTGCATAACACACATGCGCACACACACACACACACACACACTCTCACACACTCAGTAGATTAAAGGAAAACTAGTGTATATTATAGTGCTCAAACTAAAAGGAATGCAAGGAAAGGAAGCTGCAAATATGGCTACCTAGATTCCCAATGAGTCATTGAGGAAGTAAGTGAGGTACATTGCTGAGGGTATTAACACTTTTGTGGTCATTACCCACCGTAATGATAATTTCAGAAATCGTATCTTAGCAGCAGATAAAAAAGTGTTCTTCTCAAATGAGCCTAATTTATTCCTTAACTGGATCTAACAATGCAATCATGTCACTAATGGCACCAGATATAAAAAATTTTTCTACATACAAGTAGAAAATTAAAGGAAATACTATACTTAATCTATAAACCAAACACAAACTACTTGTCCAAATCAGAGAGTCAGGGCACTGGGTTGAAGAGAGAGATGTAACAGAATAAGCTAAAAGCATTTTTACAGATTTTTACAACCCAGTTACTGTTCAATCTCAAAACAACCCCCTTAACAGTAACACCAGATGATTGAGTTATAAATAGACATAAAACAGTAGGAAGTGGTATATCACCATATGTGGCTTTTACAAATTGTACAGAATGACCTCATTATTAGCACACAGCTTGCCCTGTGATCATTATAAATCATTTCATTGATAGAGATAATAATAATGGCTTATGATATTATCCCCTTGTCCATTGTCACAGCTTTCCTATAGGGCTCAGCAGGTAGAGAAAAAAAAACTAACAGATTTATATGTTTCCTTTGGTTGTATATTCAGAGCAGTCTGCACTCATAAAAAGTTTTATAAAAGCAAGAAACTATAGGACTTCCCCCAAAAGATGTTATAAAGAGATCAACATGCATTTTAAAAAATTGTTCATCAGGATTATTTGAGGCAGTTTCAGTCATTCATTAAAAAAAAAAATCTTAAGGTTTATATGTTGTGTTCAGAGGAGAAAGGAAAGTAAAAGGTCAACCTATATCCTCTTGGTGAACACCTACTCTGTGTCAGGTACTCTGCATGACTTTCTTCCCTTGATCCTCACATCAACCCTGCAAGGGATAATATTGACATTACAGAGATAAGAAAACTGAGCCTAAGTAACAAGTGATGGTGACCAGATTGAACTTGTATCAATTTTGTTCCAAATTCCACTTGGCAATTTCCATCATCATCCCTAAATTAATCCACCTTAATTAAATTGGGAAGAAACCATGAATTTAAAGTTAATAACTAGCATTTTTTCATAGTGCTGGCATTTGTGAAGCCAGGCAACCAGTAGTTCAGTGAAGGACACCCTTGACACGTCCAGGGTGGATTCTAAATAGAGGGTAACAGACTACTCAAGGCCCCAGGTGGTTAGATCAGTGCTTCTCAAATTGTCTGTGGTGAAGAATCTTTTGTTTTGCTTGTTTTAATTTTCAATCCATTGTACACCACTACTTTGTGAAATGCAATAAAAATAAATTACAAAAATTAAGTGAAAGTAGGAAGTAAGATACACAGAAAAGTTCAAATTATGATTAGATTTAACAAGTGAACCCACTGATTATATGCTTAGAAATAGCAGAAGTGTCAAAGTGCTGTAAAACCTTCTAAATGCCCACACTTAACTTCTGTCCTACCTTATTGTGGACTGGTCCATAGACCACACAGTAGTAACACTGAACTGGAGAACTTGGTGGAAGCCCTATCATTTATCTGTTTCTCTTCTATCTGGAGGTAACCTTAGCCAGTGCCCAAAATTTCAGAGCTTCCTAAGTACTGGGTCATTATGCTTGGAAACATATGAGAAAATATCAATTTGCACAAACACTGCTGATTAAAAGCAAATGGAAACATTTTGAACTTTTTAGTTATTTCATAATAACACAGCCCAATGTATTGGCATGGCCAACATACTCTGCTTTTTGCATCCCCCCTCTCCCGTCAGGAAGCCATTAAACTATTCTTCAGGAAAATTTTCTTTGATTGATTTGAGCAGTAGACAATCTACTCACTATGTTTTTAATTATAAATGAAACCGTTGAATAATATGTCTTAAAATTGATCTTTAGAAATTACAATTACAACATTACAATAGCCAAGACATGGAAACAACACAAGTGCCCATCAACAGACAACTGGTTTAAGAAAATGTGGTATATATATATATATATATATATATATATATATATATACAATGGAATATTACTCAGCCATAAAAAGAATGAAATATTGCCATTTGCAGCAAACATGGATGGACCTAGAGAATATCATACTAAGTGAAGTAAGTCAGACAGAGAAAGACAAAAATTATATGATATCACTTATATGTGGAATCTAAAAGATAATATAAAAGAATCTATGTAGAAAACAGAAATAGACTCACAGACATAGAAAACAATCTTATGGTTACCAAAGGAGAAAAGGAGGGGGTGACTGATAAATTAGGAGTATGGGATTAACAGATACACACTACTGTACATAAAATAGATAAGCAACAATGATTTACTGTACAACACAGGGAACTATATTCAATATCTTGTAATAGCCTATAATGGAAAATCATCTGAAAAAAATATAAATATAACTTAATCACTTTGCTGTACACCTGAAACTAACACAATATTGTAAATCAACTATATTTCAATTTTAAAAAAGAAAAAAAAATGTCTTATATTCTTGGTACTTTGGAGTTGGCATTTGGCCTCATTATGCCTTTAACAGTTTCGCTTTTAACTATCAATAGGTACATGAACATATTTGGGTGAAAATACTGACAGTAAATTTTGTGTGGGAAGGTAATATATGCTTCACGTCTGCACACACGCAGACCCCATCCTGGTCGTATGCTAGCAAAGTGCACTTTGGAGAGCACCTTTCCATTAGCACTCAAAAAAAAACTAACATATGAATAAATACTACATCAATTATAACATTATATACATAATTTTAAGACCCACGGTCTTCTTTTATAAACTTGACATAAAATTTAGATCTGCATAAAAATGCCTTCATAATAATAGTATTATTTTCATGAAGAATGTAGAATGCCTAGAAGGATAAAAGTAAAATAGAAGTCAACTTTTATGTGACTTTTTCTTTTTGAGTGAATGTTGTTAGAGCTGGTGATTATGTTGCTTTCTGAGAAATGTACTTTTTCTTTTGTTCTTGTTTCTAGATATGTAGGGAATATATCAACAAATGGAAGTAAAATTTAAATTTCAGAGCTTTAATAGAAGTTCAATCTTCCAGTTTCATTATCATGCATTTCATTATTCCAGATAATCAGATTTTCAACCTCCAAAGTTCCAATATCAAACATTAATGAACTTTAAGAGTAGATGGGAGAAGAGGAAGAATATGAAATAATATTATAATTTTACTTTTTTTAACTTGCAATAATATATGTGACCAAATATGTAGCAATAAAAATCTGAAATAAAACTGAACTTTGCAACATGATATAGAAATGTTAAGACTCTACCTTCTTTTTTCTTTCTTCTTTTCAATATACTTGTTACTTAAGAGTAATGACTACTGAAAAATCTATTAGAAATTAGTGTGGATGTCAATCATGCTTTGATATTTAAATGTATATTATTTTTCTTTAATTCCATCTTAAAATAAAATTTGTATTTAAGATCTTAAAGTGTTACCATGTAGAAAATAAAAGGACTCACTTTTCAGAATTTCCACCAGCGTACAGGGGATAGTGATCTTAAATTAGAAACAGATTTTTTAAATGCAAAACAAAAACTGCTTGACATCTTATCTAATGAGATAATAACAACTATTATAGTAGTATTCCATCATTTGTAAAAAAAAGTAACATTTGCACATTTGTTGCCATTAACAGAGTGATTTTTTAACAGATATTACAATAGTTTATATCAGATAATCAGACTGAGATTCAGCCTATCCTGACAAATATAAAATTAAACAACATCTTTCTATCTTACATAAATATTTATTTCACTTCCTTACAGAGCTTAGAAAGAAAAGCAGGCTTCCCTGGTGGCACAGTAGTTAAGAATCCGCCTGCCAATGCGGGGGCCATGGGTTCGATCTCTGGTCTGGGAAGATCCCACATGCTGCGGAGCAATTAAGCTCGTGCACCACAACTACGGAGCCCGTGCTCCGCAACAAGAGAAGCCACTACAATGAGAAGCCCATGCACCGCAACAAAGAGTAGCTCCCGTTCGCCACAACTAGAGAAAGCCCGCGCGCAGCAACGAAGACCCAACACAGCCAAAATAAATAAATAAGTAAATAAAATTTATTAAAAAAAAAAAAACAAGAGAAGCCACTACAATGAGAAGCCCATGCACCGCAACAAAGAGTAGCTCCCGTTCGCCACAACTAGAGAAAGCCCGCGCGCAGCAATGAAGACCCAACACAGCCAAAACTAATAATAATAATGTAATAATAATAATAATAAAAAAATCATTGCCCTTTAAAAAAAAAGAAAGAAAAGCACTGCTTCTTCCCAATGATATGTCTATGTAACAATTATCTTTGTCATATTGCTGTGATCCACCCAACCTTTTTTCCTTAAGTTACATACAGAAAAATTAAATAGTTTAGATTTTAACTATTACATTACAAACTTTTATTTCTTCAAAGGTAAACATATTTACTTACAGAAAAAGACATGGAACTGCCATGCAAAAGTTTAAGAATAACGAAGAACAGGTAAATTTTATTTTTATTTATTTATTTATTTAAATTGTTCAATTTTCTTTATTTTTATTTTTTATTTTATTTTTTTAAACATCTTTATTGGAGTATAATTGCTTTACCAGGTAAATTTTAAAAACAGATACAGTGTTAGACTAATATGAAGAAAATCAATTGCAGACACACTACATGGCTTAACAGCAGGTTATGTGAAAAAGATCTGGATATCTAGTAGACCACACTGAAATGAGACAATGATTTAAAAAAGAGAGAGAGTAATATCTAGGCTGAATTAGTAGAAGAGGCAGTCTTATGATCTTTGCACCATAACATGACTGGTTTCAACTCCATTAAGCTGAATTACAGTACCTCCTCCAAAGGAAGATGCCCAGGAGTCTGGATATCTGTCAGCTTTAGAAAGATTAAAACAGAATTCACAACTGGTAGTTGACAAGCAGAATCGAACCATTCAAATGTGTTTTATTTGGCTTGCACAGTGCTGAATTACACAGTGCTTTGAAGTTTAGAATACATGCTAATATTTACAAAGCAAGAGATTTCTCATACAAACCAGATTTCTATTTTTTCTTGAAAATTAAAAGATCTGGCAGCACAAGTCTCATATTTTCCCTTTGGTGACAACTGACTAAAGCAGGAGACCTGCTGCCTACACTCTTTAGATAAGGGATGAATTCTTCTTAGCCTAGCCAACTGCACACATCCATGACACTAGCCTGGCCACTATAGTGGTGTGAGTTTGTGTCATGACATGTCCCTGGGTGAGTCTCTGGTTATATGTGATCGAAAAGATAGGAGGAGCTATGGCTTTTCAATGCTTTTCAGTCATTTACAGATTGTCACAGAAAGTGTAAGTAGAACCTCAATATGGAGTTTAGAGAGAGACAGGTTTGAAGAAAACATAAGAACAAATTGTATCATTTGAACTAGAACTATTTGACAATAGAAATGTCTTTTTCAGAAAGAAATGTGCACCCTTTCATTGGAGATATTCAGGCAAAAGCTGGGGGGCCAATAGCATTTGTCTCCTTAGTCCTGAAAATTTGTGATTCTATTAAAAAACCATTGCATTATATCGATGTACATAAAAGTAGTACTTTAGTTGTTAAACAGCTGTTCAACTGAAAAATTCCTCTTGTCCTGCTCTTAAGGTCCTCTCCCTCTTTTGGGTGCCATGAGGACAGAAGAAATATGACTTTTATAGGACAAAAGTAATTGTTGCTCAGAATTTCCCACTTTTGATCTTGAACTTGCATACATAGTTACATTTTCTGTCAGTTCCTCTTTATTTTATGGTCATAGACTCTGGTAAGATGCTTACGAGTAAGAAAATGTTGATGTAAAAACTTGTCCCATTCCTTACACAGTGAATTAAGCCTAAAAGTGATGATATTTTCTACACAAGCAGTGAACCCATAGTCACTAGATAGAATTGTGTTGTTTTTGGTCAGACCATTGCAAAATAAAACCAATTAAGATTCTTCCTTTAAGACATACATAGAAAGTTGTTAACATCACTTATGAAATACATGCTTTTAAAAATATGAAATGGAATTTAATCAAGTCTCTAGACCTCGATACCAGTTTACAGGTTATCAGGTTATATGGGAAACAGAAGATCAAGTTGAATATAACACAAGGAAATGATCACTTTACAGTGCAACTGACCTAATTTACCTAGCAAAGCAGTGAAGGACATGAAAAGAGAGTGAGTATGAGGAAAGTGGGAAGTGGGGTTGTTAGAGAATAAAAGAAATTTAAGAGACATAAAAATGAATTAAAATGTGTAAACCTTGTCTGCATCACGATTCAAACAAAACAACTCAACTATTTATGAGGCAAATGAGAAGTTTTGAATAAAGATTGGGTATAAAATAATATAATAAATGATAGCTACTATTGAGTGAAAATTTGTTGAGGAACAGGATATTCACAAATTCTTGGAGTTTCACTCCACATATTGCTTATTAATTGCAGTAGAGAAATCTGCTGGACACAACCTTCACCAAATGAGCAACTGTAACATCATCAATAGTGGAACAAATTTACATCATGTATCTCTTGATGTGTTGCATCCATGAAATATTCCTGCTGAAAAAATAAGATATTAACTGAAATCTAACCATGAGGCAACACTGGGACAAATGCAAATTGAGGGCCATTTTGCAAAACAGTTGGCCTGAACTATTTTAAAACTTCTGGATCAAGAAAGACAAAAAAAGAGGGGGGTGGTTATGGGTGGGGAGCAGACTTGGGAAATGTTCCAGATTAAAGGAGGTTAAGTGCAAAGTATGAGCCTTGATTGGCTCTTAGATTGACAATAAAATAAACAGCTATAATGGAGAGTTTTTATCCAATTGAGAGATACTGAGTATAAATTTTATATTAGCCAACTGTATTATATTAATGTTAACTTTTCTGCTTGTGGCCATTGTATTGTGGTTGTGTGGGAGAATACCTGGTTCTTAGGAGATACATGCTGAATTATTCAGAGATGAAGTATTGTGATGTCTGCAACTAATTCTCAAATGCTTTCAAAAGATAAAGTAAGCAAGTGAGAGAGAGTGTGCAAGCACTCTTGAGCAAGAGAGAAAACGAAAAAGAACAAATATGGCCACATTTTTTTTTAACATCTTTATTGGAGTGTAATTGCTTTACAATGATGTGTTAGTTTCTGCTTTACAACAAAGTGAATCAGTTATACATATACATATGTTCCCATATCCCCTCCCTCTTGCGTCTCCCTCCCTCCCAGGCTCCCTATCCCACCCCTCTAGGTGGTCACAGAGCACCGAGCTGATCTCCCTGTGCTATGCGGCTGCTTCCCACTAGCTATGCACCCTACGTTTGGTAGTGTATATATGTCCATGCCACTCTCTCACTTCGTCCCAGCTTACCCTTCCCCCTCCCCGAATCCTCAAGTCCATTCTCTAGTAGGTCTGTGTCTTTATTCCCGTCCTACCCCTAGGCTCTTCATGACTTTTTTTTT
>NC_041217.1:122885359-122906051 GCF_002837175.3 Physeter macrocephalus
TCTCTCCCGTTGCGGAGCACAGGCTCCGGACGCGCAGGCTCAGCGGCCATGGCTCACGGGCCCAGCCGCTCCGCGCCATGTGGGATCTTCCCGGCCCGGGGCACGAACCCGTGTCCCCTGCATCGTCAGGCGGACTCTCAACCACTGCGCCACCAGGGAAGCCCCATGACATTTTTTTTTTCTTAGATTCCATATATATGTGTTAGCATACGGTATTTGTTTTTCTCCTTTTGACTTACTTCACTCTGTATGACAGACTCCAGGTCCATCCACCTCACTACAAATAACTCAATTTCGTTTCTTTTTATGGCTGAGTAATATTCCATTGTATATATGTGCCACATCTTCTTTATCCATTCATCTGTTGATGGACACTTAGGTTGCTTCCATGTCCTGGCTATTGTACATACAGCTGCAAGGAACATTTTGGTACATGACTCTTTTTGAATTATGGTTTTCTCAGGGTATATGCCCAGTAGTGGGATTGCTGGGTCGTATGGCCAGCAACTGCTAAATCTTAGTGAAAGGAGGACATGCAGGTGGTTCACTGCACTATTCTTACAATTTTTTTATCAGAAGATTTGATATTTTTTCAGCTTCTGAACATTGGGAAAATAATTATTCTTTAATTGTGTAAAGCATGAAAATTGAAAGACAGCTATGTTAAAATTTAAAATTCCCTATCAATTTAAGATGCATATTGAACTATTTACAGGTAAAATAATGTCTTTTGAGATTTTCTTTAAAATACTTCAGTTTAAAAAGAAAGTGAGGGAATAAAACAAAATTGGCAAAATTATTAGAGGTACGTGATGAGTATGTGGAGGCTTATTCTATTTAAAAGCTAATTTTCTGAATGGCTCATTAAAATAATATTTCACCATGTTGGGGTTTTTTTATTTCATTTTAAACTATAGCTTCTAAAGCAGTTTTGGATACAATTTTTGGTATGTAAATAAAAATTTAGAGTCAAGTAAT
Organism: Physeter macrocephalus; assembly: GCF_002837175.3. Lineage (NCBI taxonomy): Eukaryota > Metazoa > Chordata > Mammalia > Artiodactyla > Physeteridae > Physeter > Physeter macrocephalus. The sequence continues at coordinate 122,886,338 of NC_041217.1, forward strand.
GGCAGGTACATAAAGTAACATTTTCTGGCATTATTCAGAAATTGTTTAAAGGTAACCTCCAGGCAACTTCTGGCTGTCTTCCAGATTCACAAGAAGAATAAAAGATGTTGAAAGTCTTTAAGCTTAAGAGCATGCATTTTGAAAATGAGAAAGCCACACTTTGGTAATTGTGAATGGTACTGTCTTCTCATATAGGAAATATTCTAGTTCTAGGGTAGCATTCTGTTGATGTTAGATGGTTGAAATAAAGACTATTATCAGAAGATGGAATTCATTACACTCACTATTTTTTTTTAATAAATTTATTCATTTTTTTATTTTTGGCTGTGTTGGGTCTTCTTTGCTGCACACGGGCTTTCTCTAGTTGTGGCGAGCGGGGTCTTCTCTCTTCGTTGTGATGCGCGGGCTTCTCATCACGGTGGCTTCTCTTGTTGCGGAGTACAGGCTCTAGGCACGTGGACTTCAGTAGTTGTGGCACGTGGGCTCAGTAGTTGTGGCTCACGGGCTCTAGAGCGCAGGCTCAGTAGTTGTGGCGCACGGGCCTAGTTGCTCCGCGGCATGTGAGATCTTCCCGGACCAGGGCTCGAACCCATGTCCCCTGAATTGGTAGGCGGATTCTTAACTACTGTGCCACCAGGGAAGTCCCACAGTCACTATTTTTATACTTCTCTAAATATACCCTTTCTGAAGTCAAATTTGGCATGTCCTATTATACTGCATTACCATGGCAAATTATCAAAGTAATTTTTTCTTTCTATAAAAATTAGTGTTCATAATATAACAAAGTTCTTTGTACTTAGCCAGATACAGAATGAAAAGATCTGTTCCACAAAATTCCATAAAAAAATAAAATACAAAAGGTAAGAATTTGTGTTTCATAAATACTTATTATTTCAATAATGCAGGAACTGGATATAACTCTTTTCCAATCAGGTGCTAAATTTTAAAGCATTGTATAAAGAATTTTGAAAGAATTATATCTATGTACAGGCCTCGATTTCAATTTTATAGGAAATATAGCCCTTATATGACAAGATTTTCTGTCAAGTCTTGGCACACATCCTATGCAATCTTCAGTTGATATTTTCATCTTTTTTCCTTCCCGTTCCTGACATATATTTAGAATGTTGACCCAGAGTGGAAAAGACATTCTTGCACTCTCTGTACACCCAGCTCAGATACAAGAGGCATTTAAAATATCTGTCTATAAAAGCAAAACAAAAATCAATAACAAAAGCAAAGGCATTTAATGAGAAAGACTTACAATGTCAAAACATATAAATCAAGTTTTTGCAGATTATGTCTCTTCGCTTCCAACATTTCTAGGTAAATATTTTTAAATTTTAATTATCTGTAAATTTTGTTCATATATTGGTGATTATTCAGATATTTCCTGAGATACAGTCTATAGCAATAATTTTTTTGAAAGATTATGATGGAAATCAATATTCAAAAGTAAGTATTATGTCTATTCTAAGATCAAACAAATTATAATTTTATAACTTCTCTTTTGTAACATCTCTGCCAAAATTTTCCTTCATTATTGCATAAAATCAAGGTCTTGTTAATATAAATTATTTGTGGGTTAACTCTAAAATACCTCCTTGTATTACCTATCACCCATAAATAATCCTATAAATATCATTTTAAATAATCATTTAGTAAATGACTATTTAGAAAAATAAAGTATTTTGTAGAATATTCTTATCATTAAATGTTAAAACTGGTGTTGGATTTTGACATAAAGCATGCTACACTGAAAAATAAAAAGCCTTGGTTCCAAGCCATCTGCTTCACAGTTCATAAATATATTTGCATTAGTAATCCTAATTGGGGGACACTGATGTCCAAGAAGATACATCAAAACAAGAATTCTAGTTTCACATTTCTTAGAATGACAAGAATAATGAGTGTATATACTATCCTAATATTGGTTTCATACAATTTTAATATAGGTTTGAATTTTCTGAATAATGTTTAGCATCTGTCTGCATCCCCCTTGCTCGTATTTTAAACAAGCTATTGAATTTACATTTGCAGTTCAAAAGAAAATCGTGTAGAGGGAATGAGTGTGTTAAGTAAGGTTCCAAATATCTCCAATCAAATAATGACCTTAATCTTATAGGAGGGAGATGTTGGACTCCATGGAAGGGCTTGAGACTCTCTCCCTGAAGATTTTCCTCTCAACATGAGCAAGTATCTTTGCTGTCAGTTTTCTTTTCCTTTTTTCTTTCCTACTCCTAGCCCTCTATGGGTCAAGGCTGTAGAAGGTAGTTTTTTTCCCCCAACTATGAATATCGTAGAGGAATTAGAAAGGTGGTAAGAACACTTGTTCATGCTCATGTGTCCAAAAGTGCTTGAACTTTGAGGCAGCTGCATCAAGCCTCTTCAATATGAAAAAACAAAACAAAACAAAAAACATTAACGTCTATTCTGAATTCTCTCAGATTCTCCAGAAGAACGAAAATTTGACAGACTTTCAAGAATCAGAAAACAAAGTATCTATGATAATCCTATTTTATTTAGGACATCCACATTTAATCTGCCCATTCGACAAAAATTTTATTGAAATTTACTATGAGCCACACACTCTACTAGACACTGAAATATGCATTGGTGCACAACACAGCCATGGTCTTTGTCCTTGAGAAGTTTAAAATCTAGGAAGAGAGTTCACACTGAATGAATAAAGACAGGTGAGATGCATATTATAAAGTGAGGGTGAAGGTTGTTAGGAAAGTGTACACACGGCAGATTAATGTAATCTGTAGCATAGAGGTGGGGGTTACCTGAAGAAGTGAGACTTCAGGGAAAAGGCTAGAGGATAAGTAGAACATTGTTGGGGGAAGAAGTGAAGAGCATAAATAAAAGCTGGAGATTATAATTAATAGTGGAGAAAATATGTCAGGAAACATGCTAAAATGATCTTCTGTCATTTACAAAACAAACAAAACCTCTTTTATTAGACTTTGTGCATAAAATGGTCCATTAAATCATATATTCAATGAAAGATGACAACTTGAAAGATCAAATACAACCATGTATTTCTAAGCCCTAACTCTAAAAGGAAAAATGCAGTGGACCAATGATAATGTGGTATTGATATATTTCTGTAACTAACAATCTCTTTTTTACTAATATTCTGAATACTGCCAGAATAATTACAATCATGACAATTTCAAGGATATTTAATTATTAATTTTGCTTTACTTAAAACTTAATTACTTAACTTTCTAGCATTTCTTAATCTGGAAATTAATCACATGAAACCATTCTAAATGGAAAAATTGATATATCCTTTGAGTGGAAAAATAACTGAACTACATGTATAAGCATTAACGGAAAGTAAAAGTTGAATTTGTTTTGATCTTTTTAATTAGATATTTATTGAAATTGGAGAACTTTAATTTTTTATTTGTGTTGAATTTAACTCTTTTAAAATTGTGTATTTACACAGCAGCTCCTTCTGCAATGAAAGTTAATGATATTTTCAAACTGTATTTTAAATTCTTATCAACATGAAATTTTTATTTATGGTAATTATTTTATTTTTAATATTAAAAACATTTTTATGAATACAGAGATTTTTAAAAATAAGCAAATCATAAGCACACAGCTCAAGAAATTGTTACAAAGTGTATATGCCCATAGAACCATGAGTCAGATCAAGAAATAGAAGGTACAAGAACCCCAGGAGTGCCACACAGATCACTCTCCACCTCTACCATGCCATCCTTCCCAAAGGTAAGCAATCATTCTGACTTCTATAAGACCAATTACTCATGCCTGTTTTTGAACTTCATTTATACTGAAGCACACAGTATGATAACTGATAATAATAAAAATATGGAATATCAAAGCTTGTACTATGTAGCTTTTCTTTTTACTTTCAATGCTTTTATTTTGTTTATTATTTCAAAGTTTAATTTATTTGGCTTCTATTTCATTTGCATGACTAACGGGGCTGTGTAAGGAGCTGTGTATAGAGACTTTTATAGTATCTTTGTAAATATCAGGAGTGCATTACACTTGTTGGAATAGAGCTCTTAGCCAAAGAACATAATTTTCCTCTCTGGCATCCGTCAAATTCCTCCAATCAGTAAAGAGCAGCAAATGAAAGAGAAGGTCAGAAACCTGATATGCTGCTAATTTTCTATTGGCTGATATGAGTAAATTAAAGAAATTCCTTAAAGTTTTATTGAGATGAAAAGCTTACAGTTACTCAAGGGTTGATAGAAGGTAATTTGTTTCAAATATTTAACATTAAGATGTTTTTGAGGCATTTAATATTGTTAGTCAGCAAATTCTTAAACATGCTTAATTGTGAATCTGTGGTGCTGACAGGTATGCTAATTTTGATATTCTATATATAAATTAACACAAAAGTGTGTACTCAAGAGTTCTCTTAAAATTAAGTTCTCTTAAAATAATATATGTGTTTTTCAGAGATACCGACTTTATTATTTTGTGCCAATTGTGTCTATATGGTTTGTAGACAAGAGAATGAGGCCTCTATCTGCTTCTTCCTGTCAAGCTATAGAGAACTTTGGTGGGGAAAACTCTGTCTTAGCTGACTTCACTTTTCATCTATTTTTGTAAAATGTTCAGAGTGATTATGCAATGACAGAAACAGCTTTCTTACAGAAAAAGAGAGAATGGAATTTAAAAGAAAAATAACCTCTTTGCCCTGTGTGGTTCAACACAGAAAGCCAAATAGAAGTTTTCCTACATGTACACACACACGTCCATCATCTGCACAATACTTGAGACAATTTCTTTCACCATTAGTGGCTTCTTCACTTAAAAGGTAAAAGTCATTTTCCACAAAGAAACGTGGAAGAACAAAAAAATCATTTTATGCCATTGAAGTTTCAAGACTTATAAATATATCTTTGGATGTCCTAAAGTATTCTTTTTTTTAACTCTCAGAGCTTTAGCCCCTGGGTAACATTTTCTTTCATGCTTTTTTTTTTTTTTTTGCGGTACACGGGCCTCTCACTGTTGTGGCCTCTCCCGTTGCGGAAACCTGTGTCCCCTGCATCGGCAGGCGGACTCTCAACCACTGTGCCACCAGGGAAGCCCTCTTTCATGCTTTTATGTGTATATGAACTTATCCCAATTTATCCAAAAATTCTGTTTAATCCAGATCAATAATTTAACATACTTAATTACAACAGTAATAATGTTATAATTCAATAAAATGTACTGATAATAAAGCAATAGTAAAAGGAATTTTCAAGTTTAATTAAATAACATTTCAGTACACTAAAATTTTTCAATCTTATCTTTATAAATGATTAAAAATGTAATGCATATATTTATAATTATTGTCTTATATACCAATTTTAAATCTTTTTTAACGCTTTGTTTTCATGGAAGTTTGGACCATATTTTAATTTGTTTAATTATTTATTCTTGTATAAAACAAGAATAAATTGAATAAAAGAACCCCCAGAGTCTAAGTTCCTGAAGGCTTGGACCCTGACTTGTTCCTCTTTGTATGTTCAGTGTCTGGTTCATTGAAGACAATGATTTTCACTAATATGTTAATTCCACAAATATGGACTGAATACTTACTATGTGATTGATGTTATATCAGGCACTGGAGTGCAACTAAGAACAAGACAGAGAAGAGTACTGCTACTATGAAATCAAAATTATAATATGTGTTCTTGAATTCAATTAAATACTCATCTCTACCAGTTGAGGGGGCTAACATTGTTAATTTTAGATCTTACTTGAGAAATGAGCATTGGAATTTAATAAAATATTTAACTCCAAAATAATTTTTTTAATGAAATAACTGTATATAGTGAGAAATACAGAAAGGATTACAGAAAAAGGAATGCATATTTGTTTGGAATAATAATTAGCCCTCTATTGTTATAGATATTGATATATTCTAGGTTATCCAGTGGATTCATAAACTACCTGAAAAAGAGTGGGTTAACAAAAAATAACATCTCATTTACATACATGTTCACATAATTTTCTAATCACATGTCCCAACCTCTTTACCTGAATGTTACTCATTTTCATCAAGTAAATGGTACTTGTGGACTCACGAAGATGATGAAATATGTTCAAAATTTGCAAACTACACCAAATTCTTAAATAACTTCAGCAAATTACTCTATATAGCAGTGAAAGAAATTGAAAACAAACAGAATATCACTTATTTTAATCCCTTTTTACTGATTATTAAAGTTGTATATATTTATTATACAAAATTTGGAAAAGCAGAAAAATATATATTACTCATTATCCTATCACTCAAGATAATGGCATCATTTCAGTCATCGTGTGTGTGTGTGTGTGTGTGTGTGTGTGTGTGTGTTTGTATAAAATACAACATTGGATTGAATCTATGTGTTCTGTTTTTTTTTTTAACTGTAAAAAATATATTTATTGATGCTGGTGGGAATATAAATTAGTACAATCACTTTGTAGAATTACAGTTGAAGTTGTACACACTCTTTGAGCTTGTAATTCCACTCCAGCATAAACCCTAGAGAAATGCACTGGAATGTATACTAAGAGATATGTCTAAGGATGTTCACAGAAGCAATTTTTGGTAAAGCAAAAACTGTTAACCAGCTAACTGTCCATCAACAGGAGACTAGAAATGGAAATTTTAGTGTATCCAAATAATGGAATATTACACAGTGCTGAAACTGACTAATATAAAGCATCACTCATTATGGATCAATTTCACAATCAAAATGTGGGGTGAAAAAAGGCAAATTGTAGAATACATACATTATGCTGCTATTTATGTGAAGGTTGAAAGCACGTGTTTTATTTAGGTGTGCAAACATATGTAAAAAATGTATGAAAATTAAGGGCAGTGATAACTCTGAAGCTCAGGTTATAGTAGTTACCTAGGGTGAGAGGGCAGGAGGGAAAGAAACACTGGTTGGTAATGTTTTACGTTTTTAAAGTGGAAGGTGAGTACACACATATTTAAATTCCTTTTTGTATATATTACATATTACATCATAAAATTTTTCATAAAATATAAAAATGCATTTGGATAGATCACAACAAAGTCTTAAGAGCAAATAATAAAAGTGTTGCTTCTGCACGGGGTCCTCTGCTCCAAGCTGCTGATCATATTTTTCCTTTCCCCTGAAGACCATGCTCAGGGTTGTTCAATCAAACTTGTGACCCCCATTGCCTCAGTGCTGGCCACCTCCTTCCTGCCCTCGTGATGTAGTATGTAGCTTAAACTATTCTTACAGGAAAATTTGTAGTCTTAAAATGCATTTTTAAAAGATGAAAATATCAATCAATGATCTAAGTTTAGCTCAAAAAGTTTAAAAATAAGAGCAAATTAAGCACAAAGATAATAGAAAAATAAAATATTAAAGATATCAGAAATTAATAGAACAGGATTCCCTTTTCTCCACATCCTAGCCAACACTTGTTATTTGTTGCCTTTTTGATAATAGCCATCCTGACAGGTGTGAGGTGATATGTCATTGTGGTTTTCATTTGCATTTTCCTGATAATTAGTAATATTGAACATCTTTTCATGTGTCTGTTGGCCAGTATATGTCTTCTTTGGAAAAATGCCTATTCAGGTCCTCTACCCATTTTTTAATCAGGTTGTTTGTTTTTTTTCATATTGAGCTGTCTGAGTTCTTTGTACATTTTGAATATTAACCCCTTATCAGATATATTGTTTGCAAACATCTTCTCCCATTCAGTAGGTGGCCTTTTCATTTTTTGATAGATTCGTTTGCTGTGCAAAACCTTTTTAGTTTGATGTAGCCCCATTTGTTTATTTTTGCTTTTGCTTTCCTTGCCTGAGGACACATAGCCTGATAAATATTGCTAAGACCGATGTCAAAGGGTGTACAGCCTATGTTTTCTTCTAGGATTCTTATGCTTTCAGGTCTTACATTTAAGTTTTTAATACATTTTGAGTTTATTTTTGCATATGGTGTGAGAAAGTACGTTGGTTTCTTTTGCACATAGCTGTCCAGTTTTCCCAACACCATTTATTGAAGGGGCTATCTTTTTCCCATTGTATATTCTTGCTTCCTTTGTCACAGATGTCATAGACCATATAAGTATGGGTTCATTTCTGAGCTCTCTATTCTGTTCCATTGATCTATGTGTCTGTTTTTGTGCCAGTAGCATACCACTTTGATTACCAGAGCTTTGTAGTTTAGTTTGAAATACATAAAGAAATATTATGAACAACTTTGTGCAACTCTGTTTTTATCATTTACAAATTATTAAAAATAAAATTCTCTAAAATGAGAATAATCAAAATAGTTATTTTCAATTATTTGAAGGACTAGAATGTTATAATTTGATTTTTTTTCTCATTGACACTAAGAGCTAAAACTAGGAATGGTGAAATAAAACAATACAGAAATATATTTAAGCTTACTCTGAGAATTTAAAGAGTCACATTTCTTCATCAGAGAAAGTACCCACAGCTAGGTTGGAAAACCTGAGAGGGATAATCAAGTTCATAACATTTTTGCAATTAAGAAGGTCTGAGAATCTGATAAAAGCTTTGGACATTCTTCACAAATGAATACACATATGGATATATACATGTAATTTAACATCAGGAAGCCTCTTCATGGACTCATTAGTTAGAAAGACCTATGGTAGAAGATATCAATTATCAGGTGAAGAAATGAAGCTTTAAGATACATATCTACTCTAAGGTAATTCTCACATTCTAAATAAATGGGTAAATAACGTCTAAATGCTCTTCTATACGGTTGAAAGTTAATGTATGAATTATTTAATTATCTTATCATATTAGCACCTGCCCTATTTAAATACAATTCAGAATGTTCTCAAAGAATAACTGAAACATTTTTTTACTAAGAATTATTTACATTAATATCCTGGTGGTCTATCAAATAATATCAATAGTACTGCCCAAGATGGAATAAGCCTTGATTTCTCTTGAATCTCCATGGCAAAGGGTAAAATGGAATAAATATAGTTAGTATATGCAAACGTGTTCCCTTGAAGGTTAAAGAAACACTTTAAGAAATAATCGTAAAATTATCGTGTCCACTTAATAAAAACTAAAATACAAAGAATAGGTCAGCTATAATCTTCCAAATTTCTGGTCATCAGAAAGAAAGTTGTAGTGTATTTCTACTGTGAAAGTAAACACAAAGCAAAAGTTAAGATGTATTTACAGGAGAAATTGTTAAGAAGAAAAAAAGCAGCCAAGAACTAGAATGATCAGTCTTCTTCATAACTAGGTTGAAAATATCTAACAGGAATGTGTGTTGTCAAATGTGTGTTGAGTATTCCAAGAAAATGGAGGCATAGTTTAGAAGAATTTCTGTAAGATTTTTTACAACAGGATGCTGCAAAACCTGATTTCAAAGACTAGAAATTTCAATTGCAACATACATGATTTTTTCATTCCTTATACTGATTTCAGTGTGCAAAGAGTAGAACCTTAAATACACATAGCATTTGCTTTTGTACATTTAATATGTCTGACCTTTACACCACATGAGTTTACAATTTAATTATATGATGGTACTAGCAAGAATACAAAATAAAATCACTCAATAGTAAAACACACATACAATATAATGTTGCACACTGTGAAATATAGCCAATATTACCCAGTATGACTCCTCAAGCATTTGAGAAACCATTCAACAGAATTACAGCTTTTGAGAGCAGAGAGATTTTTAAGAGCAAATAAGGTCAAAATTTCATTAAGGGGCATGAAACACAGCCTGAAATTATTAATCAATATAGACTATAAATCCTGTGACAGTAACTCTTAGCAGTTAAAGCAAACATTTGCATAACATTTCACTTAAGATAGATCAAAATAATAATAGAATTATTTGAGTTCTGCCAAAGGATTTCATTCCAAATAAGATATTTTGGTGAAAGAGTGATGGCATGAAAAATGTCTCATATTTGTACTTTAGTAAAGATTTCTAAGTACTTTGGAAATGAAGACCATACTATAGAATGAAGGAAATGCATATTGATTTTGACTTTTAGTGTAATACTTTTACATGAGAAAGCAATATTTCCCAGTATCCAGGTCTGAATTAACATCTTACAGGTTGTTTCTTATCTATTGTTGCTGGAATAATAAACCATTTCAAAACTTAGTGGCTTAAAACAACAGGGATGTATTATTTTCATATTTCTAAAGTTGACTGGGCTCTTTTTCTGCTCCATATGGGTCTACTGGGGTCACTCTGAAGTTGTGTTCAACTACACAGGCTGGGCTGGAAAGTCCAAGAATGCTTCTCTTATTAATTATTTCGTCCTTGGAGTTGACTGCTTCAGTCAACTCAGTTATTCTCATTGTTGTCAGCTCTTCATGTGATGTTGCATCCTCCAGGGCCTCTCCACAAGACCTCTCTCCAGCAGGAGAGCTGGACTAACTTATAAAATGGCTGCTGAGTTCCAAGAGGGAGAATTCTGAGAGGGTAAGTCTCAGTGTGGAAGAACATGTACACGTCAAATCTCTGCTTGCATCACTCATTGACCAAAACTTTGATATGACCAAGCCCAGAATCATTGTGTGAGGGCATTACAAAAGACATAAATGTGAGGGGGAGGAGGCATATTTATTGCTTTTTCTCAACATAATAGCCTCCACACATGAGATATCTTTTTACATGCACATAGAGTCTATGAGATTAAATTTCCATTTTACTGCATCACTCTGTGATAAGAAGAAAAAATCCTGTTATCCACTTACACATCAAACAAAAACAATTCTGTAAATAAGAAATACTGCAGGTGAAGAGGACTTCATTTTTAAAAAACAATTGTCACTTTTTAATAAAATCCAGAAGAGTATGTCTAAAATCAACTGTTAAAGTGGATTTTAAAAAATAACAAAATCAGGGACTTCCCTGGTGGCGCAGTGGATAGGACTCTGCACTCCCAATGCAGGAGGCTTGGGTTCAATCCCTGATCAGGGAACTAGATCTTGCATGTATGCCACAACTAAGAGTTCGCATGCTGCGACGAAGAGTTCTCATGCTGCAACTAAGAAGTCTGCATGCCACAACTACAAGATCCTGCATGCTGCAACTAAGACCTGACACAGCCAAAATAAACAAACAAACAAATAAATAAATAAATAAATAAATATTTTTAAAAGATAAATAAAGAACAACAAAACCAATTACCACATGTGCATTTTGTAAGAATCATTTTCCCAGACACTTAGAACCATATATTTTCCCTCCTAAGAAATAGTTTCTAAACAAAAAGAAAGCCCAATTAACAAAGCCAGGGTTTTAAAAACCGAATTCACTCAGAACGTCTTCTTGTTGTTTATGAGAACAGCAAATAATAATAATGCATACGAAAATGAAAAGTAAACTAAACATAGTGACTGATGATTCCACTGAAAACAACCAAATATCTTAAATTAGCCTAAATGCATTGATAAGCTTAAATAAAACATTAAGTGCAATCGGACCAAAAATTAAGTAAAGAAAGGAACTGCCAACTAAAAATTGGTACTTGCCATTTGCCTCTACAAGGATTAAGTCACTAACCACTGCAGTGGTTAGTGGACTTTCAACACCCCCTGAAAGGAGTTAAGGGTGGATATTGGGAATGAGGCACTCTGTGCTCTGGGAAAATCTGGCAGAACAGAGCTTCAGATAGTTAGATATTTTCAGGAGAAGATTTTATGAGCCCAAATTCTTGCATCTCCTCATGTCTAGAAAAGCACTAAAATCATTGACGGTGTCATCTGCTCCTTGTGACTAGCAGCAAGCCTCTGGCAACATGTGTGCTTGACTGCACATATGCCCCCTTCACTAATATCAAATGTAACACTGACCTCTCCCCTACCTCTTTGGAGTCAGTATCTCAGAGGTATCTGAGATGCTGTTTCCTGGGCTACAGTCCTCATTTTGCCCCAAATAAGACTTAACTCACAACTCTCATGTTGTGCCTTTTTTTTTTTAAGTCAACTGAACCAAGATAAATTTCTGAGCACTTTATTTGACTTTTGTCTTGAGGTCACTTGATGAATGAGGTGAACTTAAACTTTGATATTTAAGGCCACAGGGGGACTTGAGAATAGTAAACAAAGCCTGTGGGTCTGCAACCTCATTATAGGAGTGAATTCAAAATAAATCAAACCCTACTCAAGAATCGTATAAGGAGAGTTTCTTGTCTTGAATTTTGATACTAAATAGAGAGGGGAAAATATCTTCCTCAAGAATCCCTAACCCCAAAATATTTCCTCAAAGTGGATTTGGCATGAAAATGCATACTACATGGGTGATCCAAGAAACTTTATGTGAAGAATTTAATGTAACCCTAGTAAACCTAGATTAATGCCCTAGGTTCCTGGAAGAAGCAAATTCTAGTATACTCTAGAGGAACCCATCTTCCTCTTAGAACTCAAAGGATTTTCACAGATAAACTTCCAAAAAATATAACCTCACAGTCAAACGTGAAAGGAAAACAAAGTACTATGAGTGAGACAGAGATGGCAAAGTCACACAGCAAAATACCCAGAAAGAGTTTTGGTACTATAATTATCAAAGTCTGAATAAATGAAAGGAATTGAAAGGCAATGATTGACAATGAAACTTTAAAATGTGACTAATTAAATTAAAAGTAATAATTAAAATTTCTACAAATGGTAACTATATTTGTTAAATTAAAGAAGCAATCAATGTATTTATAGGAAAGTAGATATAACTGAGTTTGAATAGTGATCATAAGATAGTATGGGCGATGCATGGATGACATGATTAAAAATGTGAAAAAGAGGTTAGAAGACATGAAGAGTCTAATGCATGACAATTCTGAGTTTCAGAATAAGAGGAGAGAATGAGGCAGCAGCAAGATTGGAAGAGGTAATGGCTGAGATGTTCCTGAACTGCTGAAATATCAAACATACAGATCTGAGAAGCTCTATGAATCCCAAGCAAGAGAAATAACAAGCTCAAACCTGGAGAGAAAAAAAGCTAAAGAAGTAAGAATTAGATGGTTAAAACAACTGTAATAAAGAGTGACTCCCTTTTTGATGTTTGTTGATGGCTTTCAAGTCCCACATCTGTACAAGCTGATAAGAAAGCCCAAGTGTTCTCTCCTTTGGCATCAGGAAGAAGTTCAAACTATGCAGTTCCATCCTTTATTCACGATAAAAGCCCAGTCAGTCTTTTTTCTCTGTTCGTTCAAGACATTTTTAGATCACCTTGGGAGCCTGCCCTGCTCTCTTCAGAAAGCCTCATTATGTGAGTAATAAACGTATTCACATCTTCTCGGGGCATGTGTGGCATCATCAGTCTCAACATCTGAACTAAATTTTGGGTGAAGGTTTATATTGCTTGTAGAGGATGCTGGCAAACTTGTGCTTTAGGCTGTGCTGGTTTGTGCTGCACTTATAAAATCCTACCAAGCTTCTGTTAGATTTAACCAACTGTCTCAGGTCAAGCTGCCATAACAAAATACCATAGACTTAAGCAATAGAAATTTATTTCTCACGGTTCTGGAGGCTGCAAAGTCCAAGATCAAGGCGCCAACCAATTTGGTTCCTGGTGAGAGCCCTCTTCTCGGACTGCAGATGGCTATCTTCTCACTGTGTCCTCACCTGGTGAAGAGAGAGGGAGAAAGTGAACTCTCTAGTATCTCTTTTTATAAGGACACTAATCCTATTGGATCAGGCCTCCATCTTTATTACCTCATTTAATCTTAATTAGCTCCTATAAATGCCTTATTTCCAAATACAGTCACAGATGAGAGTTGGGGCTTTAACACATGAATTTTAGGAAGACACAAACTTTAAGTTCACAATACCAAATTAAGTTGGAAGTTTTTGATAATGTTTAGAGAGAGGACCATAGGATTGGGGCCCTCCTTAAAATGGCTTGGGTAATGTATCTCAGCCTGGACCTGTGTGTTTCAGATTAAAGTATGTGTCTTATTCCAGTATAAGCAAAGACTGACATCAGGGTCAGGGGAGCAACACTTCCTGTGACGACTGAGTGTGTGTCTCAACCAGGCATTAGTCCCATTCTACAGAGTGTCCAGGGGAGAAAAACTGATACCCTGTGCAATATATGAGCCCATTGGATGACAGCTCACATGGAGGAAGAGAAATTGCAAAGTAGCATGCTGAGGTTATACTACTAAAAATAAATGGCTCACTAGGACCCTACAAAATGCCATTGTTGCTGCTGCTAGCTATGCTTCTGTTGCAACAAAGATCCTAATCCTCAGGGGTATAGGGAACACAGCCATGGTATCCCTGTGTAATAGCCACTGACATAACACTGGCAAAGTTTCCTAACCCTAACGATACTGATTTGAGGCTCTCCGCAGGGAGAAAGACAAATATGAGCAGAGTAGAGGTATATATACATATATATATAATATATATACAGTAACCATCAAAAAAGACAAAATAAAAAACCTGAATATAGGGTGAGGAAACAAATGAAAAAATGAAAACAAAGGAGGAGCTTCAAGATAGTGGAAGAGTAAGACGTAGAGATCACCTTCCTCCCCACAAATACATCAGAAATACATCTACATGTGGAACAACTCCTACAGAACACCTACTGAATGCTGGCAGAAGACCACAGACCTCCCAAAAGGCAAGAAACTCCCCACGTACCTGGGTAGGGAAAAAGAAAAAAGAAAAACAGAGACAAAAGATAGGGACGGGACCTACACCAGTGGGAGGGAGCTGTGAAGGAGGAAAGGTTTCCACACACTAGAAGCCCCTTCGCGAGCGAAGACTGCAGGTGGCGGAGGTGGGGGGAAGCTTCGGAGCCACGGAGGAGAGCACAGCAACAGGGGTGCAGAGGGCAAAGTGAAGAGATTCCCGCACAGAGGATCGGTGCAGACCAGCACTCACCAGCCCGAGAGGCTTGTCTGCTCACCTGCCGGGACGGGCGGGGCTGGGAGCTGAGGCTACAGCTTCGGAGGTCAGATCCCAGGGAGAGGACTGGGGTTGGCTGTGTGAACACAGCCTGAAGGGGCTAGTGCGCCACGGCTAGCTGGGATGGGGTCTCGGAAAAAGTTTGGAGCTGCCAAAGAGGCAAGAGACTTTTTCTTGCCTCTTTCTTTCCTGTTGCGTGAGGAGAGGGGATTAAGAACGCTGCTTAAAGGAGCTCCAGAGACGGGTGTGAGCCGTGGCTACCAGCGCGGACCCCAGAGACGGGCGTGAGCCGTGGCTATCAGCGCGGACCCCAGAGACGGGCATGGGATGCTAAGGCTGCTGCTGCAGCCACCAAGAAGCCTGTGTGCAAGCACAGGTCACTCTCCACACCTCCCCTCCCGGGAGCCTGTATAGCCCGCCACTGCCAGGGTCCCGTGATCCAGGGACAACTTCCCGGGAGAAAACACGGCATGCCTCAGGCTGGTGCAATGTCACACCAGCCTCTGCCGCCGCAGGCCTGCCCCACAACCGTACCCCTGCCTCCTACCAGCCTGAGTGAGCCAGAGCCCCCGAATCAGCTGCTCTTTAACCCCGTCCTGTCTGAGTGAAGAAAAGATGCCCTCAGGGGACCTACATGCAGAGGCAGGGCCAAATCCAAAGCTGAACCCCAGGAGCAGTGCGAACAAAGAAGAGAAAGGGAAATCTCTCCCAGCAGCCTCAGGAGCAGCGGATTAAATCTCCACAGTCAACTTCATGTACGCTGCATCTGTGGAATACCTGAATAGACAATGAATCATCCCAAATTTAGGAGGTAGACTTGGGAGAAACTATATATATATATATATATATATATATATATGTATGTATATATTTTTTCCCTTTTTCTCTTTTTGTCAGTGTGTATGCATATGCTTCTGTGTGTGTGATTTTGTCTGCATAGCTTTGCTTTTACCGTTTGTCTTAGGGTTCTGTCTGTCCGTTTATTTGTTTTGTTTTGTTTTAGTATCATTTTCAGCGCTTCTTATCATTGGTGGATTTCTTTTTTGGTTTGGTTGTTCTTTCTTTTTTTTTAATTATTAAAACAATTTTTTTAAATAATTATTTTCTGTTTCTTACATTAATAACATTTTAATTTAATTTTATTATATTTTATTTTATTTTACTCTATCTTTTTCTTTCTTTGTTTGTTTTCTTCTCCATTTTATTGTGAGCCATGTGGATGACAGGCTCTTGGTGCTCCAGCCAGGCATCAGGGCTGTGCCTCGTCGGTGGGAGAGCCAAGTTCAGGACACTGGTCCACCAGAGAACTCCCAGAGAAAACAGCGAAAAACTCCCAGAGATCTCCATCTCAACGTCAAGACCCAGCTCAACTCAACGACCAGCAAGCTACAGTGCTGGACACCGTATGGCAAACAACTAGCAAGACAGGAACACAACCCCATCCATTAGCAGAGAGGCTGCCTAAAATCATAATAAGGTCACAGACACCCCAAAACACACCACCAGGCGTGGATGTGCCCACCAGAAAGAAAAGATCCAGCCTGATCCATCAGAACACAGGCACTAGTCCCCTCCACCAGGAAGCCTACACAATCCACTGAACCAACCTTAGCCACTGGGGGCAGACACCAAACACA
The DNA here is from genome assembly GCF_002837175.3 of Physeter macrocephalus. NCBI lineage: Eukaryota > Metazoa > Chordata > Mammalia > Artiodactyla > Physeteridae > Physeter > Physeter macrocephalus. The sequence continues at coordinate 122,902,859 of NC_041217.1, forward strand.
ACGGGAACTACAAACCTGCAGCCTGCAAAAAGGAGACCCCAAACACAGTAAGTTAAGCAAAATGAGAAGACAGAGAAACACACAAACAAGGAAAAACAACAAATAACATACAGGGGGTCCCCATAAGGTTAACAGCTGATCTTTCAGCAGAAACTCTGCAAGCCAGTCATCCAAAGTCTTGGAAATGGAATGGAGAAAATAAAAGAAACGTTTAACAAGGACTTAGAAGAACTAAAGAGCAAACAAACAATGATGAACAACACAATAAATGAAATTAAAAATTCTCTAGAAGGGATCAATAGCAGAATAACTAAGGCAGAAGAACGGATAAGTGACCTGGAAGACAAAATAATGGAAATAACTACTGCAGAGCAGAATAAAGAAAAAAGAAGGAAAAGAATTGAGGACGGTTTCAGAGACCTCAGGGACAATATAAAATGCAGCAACATTCGAATTGTAGGGGTCCCAGAAGAAGAAGAGAAAAAGAAAAGGACTGAGAAAATATTTGAAGAGATTATAGTTGAAAACTTCCCTAATATGGGAACAGAAATAGTGAATCAAGTCCAGGAAGCACAGAGAGTCCCATACAGGATAAATCCAAGGAGAAACGCACCAAGACACATATTAACCAAACTATCAAAAATTAAAAACAAAGAAAAAATATTAAAAGCAACAAGGAAAAACAACAAATAACATACAGGGGGTCCCCAAGATTTGACAGAGAAATTAAAAGCTTTACAGACAAGCAAAAGCTAAGAGAATTCAGCACCACCAGACAAGCTTTACAACAAATGCTAAAGGAACTTCCTAGACGGGAAACACAAGAGAAGGAAAAGACCTACAATAACAAACCCAAAACAATTAAGAAAATGGTAATAGGAACATACCTATCGATAATTACCTTAAATGTAAATGGATGAAATGCTCCAACCAAAAGACATAGACTGGCTGAATGGATACAAAAACAAGACCCGTATATATACTGTCTACAAGAGACCCACCTCAGACCTAGGGACACATAAGACTGAAAGTGAGGGCATGGAAAAAGATATTCCATGCAAATGGAAGTCAAAAGAAAGCTGGAATAGCAATTCTCATATCAGAAAAAATAGACTTTAAAACAAAGACTATTAAAAGAGACAAAGAAGGACAATACATAATGATCAAGGGATCGATCCAAGAAGAAGATATAACAATTGCAAATATTTATGCACCCAACATAGGAGCACCTTAATATATAAGACAAAAACTAACAGCCATAAAAGGGGAAATCGACAGTAACACAATCATAGTAGGGGATTTTATCACCCCACTTTCACCAATGGAAAGATCATCCAAAATGAAACTAAATAAGGAAACACAAGCTTTAAGTGATACATTAAACAAGATGGACTCAATTGATATTTATAGGACATTCCATCCAAAAACAACAGAATACACTTTCTTCTCAAGTGCTCATGGAACATTCTCCAGGATAGATCATATCTTGGGTCACAAATCAAGCCTTGGTAAATTTAAGAAAATTGAAATCATATCAAGTATCTTTTCTGACAACAACGCTATGAAACTAGATATCAATTACAGGAAAAATATCTCTAAAAAATACAAACACATGGAGGCCAAACAAAATACTGCTAAATAAGCAAGAGGTCACTGAAGAAATCAAAGAGGAAATCAGAAAATACCTAGAAACAAATGACAATGAAAACATGACGACCCAAAACCTGTGGGATATAGAAAAAGCAGTTCTAAGAGGGAAGTTTAAAGCAACACAATCCCACCTTAAGAAACAAGAAATATCTCAAATAAACAACCTAAGGTTACACCTAAAGCAATTAGAGAAAGAAGAACAAAAAAAACCCAAAGTTAGCAGAAGGAAAGAAATCATAAAGAGCAGATCAGAAATAAATGAAAAAGAAATGAAGGAAATGAGAGCAAAGACCAATAAAACTAAAAGCTGGTTCTTTGAGAAGATAAACAATATTGATAAACCATTAGCCAGACTCATCAAGAAAAAAAAGGGAGAAGACTCAAATCAATAGAATTAGAAATGAAAAAGGAGAAGTAACAACTGACACTGCAGAAATACAAAGGATCATAAGAGATTACTACAAGCAAATATATGCAAATAAAATGGACAACCTGGAAGAAATGGAAAAATTATTAGAAATGTACATCCTTCTGAAACTGAATCAGGAAAAAATAGAGAATAGAACAGACCAATCACAAGCACTGAAATTGAAACTGTGATTAAAAATCCTCCAACAAACAAAAGCCCAGGACCAGATGGCTTCACAGGCGAATTCTATCAAACATTAGAGAAGAGCTAACACCTATCCTTCTCAAACTCTTCCAAAAGATAGCAGAGGGAGGAACACTCTCAAACTCATTCTACGAGGCCACCATCACCCTGATACCAAAACCAGACAAAGATGTCCCAAAAAGGAAACTACAGACCAATACCAGAAAGTAGGCATAGAGGGAACTTTCCTCAATATAATGAAGGCCATATATGACAAACTCACAGCCAATATCGTCCTCAATGGTGAAAAACTGAAACCATTTCCACGAAGATTAGGAACAAGACAAGGTTGCCCACTCTCAGCACTATTATTCAACATAGTTTTGGAAGTTTTATCCACAGTAGTCAGAGAAGAAAAAGAAATAAAAGGAATACAATTTGGAAAAGAAGAAGTAAGGCTGTCACTGTTTGCAGAAGACATGATACTATACATAGAGAATCCTAAAGATGCTACCAGAAAACTACTAGATCTAATCAATGAATTTGATAAAGTAGCAGGATACAAAATTAATGCACAGAAATCTCTTGCATTCCTATACACTAATGATGAAAAATCTGAAAGTGAAATTAAGAAAACACTCCCATTTACCATTGCAACAAAAAGAATAAAATATCTAGGAATAAACCTACCTAAGGAGACAAAAGACTTGTATGCAGAAAACTATAAGACACTGATGAAAGAAATTAAAGATGATACAAATAGGTGGAGAAATATACCATGTTCTTGGATTGGAAGAATCAACATTGTGAAAATGACTCTACTACCCAAAGCAATCTACAGATTCAATGCAATCCCTATCAAACTACCACTAGCATTTTTCACAGAACTAGAACAAAAAATTTCACAATTTGTATGGAAACACAAAAGACCCCAAATAGCAAAAGCAATCT
>NC_041217.1:122906173-122915250 GCF_002837175.3 Physeter macrocephalus
GCAGAAAACTATAAGACACTGATGAAAGAAAGTAAAGACAATAGAAACTGATGGAGAGATATACCATGTTCTTGGATTGGAAGAATCAACATTGTGAAAATGATTATACCACCCAAAGCAATCTACAGATTTAATGCAATCCCTATCAAACTACCACTGGCATTTTTCACAGAACTAGAACAAAAAATTTCACAATTTGTATGGAAACACAAAAGACCCCGTATAGCCAAACAATCTTGAGAAAGAAAGACGGAGCTGTGGGAATCAGGCACCCAGACCTCAGACTATGCTACAAAGCTAAAGTAATCAAGACAGTATGGTACTGGCACAAAAACAGTAATATAGATCAACAGAACACGATAGAAACCCCAGAGATAAACCCACAGACATAGGGTCACCTTATCTTTGATAAAGTAGGCAAGAATATACAATGGAGAAAAGACAGCCTCTTCAATAAGTGGTGCTGGGAAAACTGGACAGCTACATGTAAAAGAATGAAATTAGAACACTCCCTAACACCATATACAAAAATAAACTCAAAATAGGGTGTGGAGAAGAGGGAACCCTCCTACACTGTTGGTGGGACTTTAAATTGATACAGCCATTATGGAGAACAGTATGGAGGTTCCTTAAAAAACTAAAAATAGAACTACCATATGACCCAGCAATCCCACTGGGCATATACCCTGAGAAAACCATAATTCAAAAAGAGTCATGTACCACAATGTTAATTGCAACTCTATTTACAATAGTCAGGACATGGAAGCTACCTAAGTGTCCTTCAATAGATGAATGGTTAAAGAAGATGTGGCACATCTATACAATGGAATATTACTCAGCCATAAAAAGAAACGAAATTGAGTTATTTGTAGTGAGGTGGATGGACCTAGAGTCTGTCATACAGAGTGAAGTAAGTCAGAAGGAGAAAAACAAATACTGTATGCTAACACATATATATGGAATGTAAAAAAAAAAAAAAGATCATGAAGAACCTAGGGGCAAGATGGGAATAAAGACGCAGACCTACTAGAGAATGGACTGAGGACATGGGGAGGGGGAAGGGTAAGATGGAACAAAGTGAGAGAGTGGTAGTGTATATATAGACATATATACACTACCAAATGTAAAATAGATAGCTAGTGGGAAGCAGTCGCATAGCACAAGGAGATCAGCTCGGTGCTGTGACCAGCTAGAAGGGTCGGATAGGGAGGGTGGGAGGGAGGGAGACACAAGAGGAGAGAGATATGGGGATATATGTATATGTATAACTGATTCACTTTGTTATAAAGCAGAAAATAACATACCACTGTAAAGCAATTATACTCCAATAAAAATGTTAAGAAAAAAATAAAGAAATAAATTACCAAAAAAAAAGAAACAGAGAAAAAATAAAAAAAGAAAAGAAAACAGAGGTCCAAAATTTGACCCAACTGAAAACCCAAAATTCACTAAAAGTATTTATGCAGGAAAAAGATAAATGGGTGCTGATTTGCATTTTGCCTCTATAACAGGTTCTAAATTTAATTTAACATCTACTGAAATTAACAAATTGGCAAATTTTTGTGGCCTTAATCATTATGGCGACAGAAATTACAGCTATTCCTGGAGATCACACAACATTTAAACAAGGTACCCCTATAATGTTGCAGGAGTTACTGAACATAAAATAGAGGATAACAAGTATGCCTTATCTTAGCCATGGAACTATTGCCTTGCCTAAATTCCCTGTAGTCATAGTGCCCAATTTTTTAAAATATCCCATAGTGGTCATGGCTGCTCTACTCAATGAGCAATAAATTAAAATTAAATTCAGTCTTTGGCACTTACAATTGGCTTGATAAAATGAGACCCTATGGACATTTCCCCAAGATAAAACAGTTCATAGTGCCCAATGTAAATTAAAATAGGGCCTTCAAGGATTGAAACCCATTATGTAAGACCTATTTAGGGAAGGGGTGATTATTTCCACTGCTTCTCTAATTAACATTCCTGCTTTTAAACCTGGAAAAATTGGAAGGCACCTCATAGTGGATTACTGTAATGTTAATGCTGTAGTCACACCAATTAAGGCCCCCATACCCAGTATTATCAAAATTACTGACTCCATCCAACCAGCAACTGGCAAATACTTGATAGTCATAGATTTGGCTAATATGTTCAGTGTCTACTTCAATAGCCTCTTGGATGCAGTTTGCTTTCATCTTCTAAGGGACTCGATAGTGCATCATATCTGTTTACTCATGGCCTACCTCAGCTTCCCTGTGATCATACATAATCTTTGCAGGTACAATCTTAACTGCATCCATCTTTCTCCAGGAGCACAGGTATGCCAGCACATTGATGACATCCTTCTCCAAGGAAATTCATTTGATACATTAATTCAGAACATACAAATACCAAGGGGTTCACAAAAATAACATGGGCCATTGTCCCACACATAGTACAAGTCTCCACCACTTCGGTTAAATTTCTGAAAATTATTCGATAAACTGAGAGCTGTTCTATCCCTAACACTGTCAAGAAATAGCTATGGACCCTCTCAGCACCCATGATGTTAAAACAAAGCCTAGATCTTTTAGGCTTTGTGTTCAGGAGACAACATATTCCTCATTTACAAATCTTACTTACTGTTACACACAAATCAGTTCACTATAAATAGAATATCATACAACAAAAGGCTCTAGAATCTGTCCAAATTGTAATGTAACAGGCACTTCCATTACTATACCCCCCAAAGACTCCTTTATTCTAGGAGCTTTAGCAAACTCCTTTCATTCCCCTTAGAGTCCCTGGTCCACCCATGATGCTCATAAGTTGCCCACAGGCTTTTGTTACAAGAAATTGCCCTCTGTGGCACCACATCATATCCATTAAAGTAGCAGTTGTCTGTACACTGAGCTATCCTGAAAACAGAGGCTTTTCAGGACCTGAGTCTATGACCTTCACACCCAGTTGCCCATTATGCCCTGGGTCATGGAAGCAGCACCTCATGAGCTTAGCATAGCCACAGAAATCTCTCTGCTATAAGACGGAGCCAAACCTGGGCCCTCTGGCTTATCCCACCTGTAAGGGTGGGGAAGAGGGTGGGAGGAGAAGGGTAGTGTCCTGTCCTTATTCCCTTGACAATGATAAAGGAGGTCACCCCTCTTCTGCACCCTTTAGCCTCCCAAGGAGCCCCTTGATGTCAACTGAGTGTGCATCAAAGGGAGTTTATATAAGAAGGATGGAAGAGCCACCATTACATTAGACAGCTCATGGGAGAGATGCTGCTTTTCATCCTTTAACTGCATGTTCTAGATCAAGAATGGAACCCAGGAGTCAGCAAAATTGGCTGAACGTCAGTTAGTCATCTTAACATAGGATACCCTGGCCAACAGTCAGCCTCATCTGTACATTTTTACCAATTTCTGGGTCCCATCCAGTCGATGACAGCAACAATTCTTTATCTATGATTTTGCCTTTGGAAGAAACAACTTTAGGTATCTCTCGTTTCACAGATATCCAAAATGTAGATTAAGGTCATACATGTCCCTGCATGTGCTGAGACCATAGTACAAGGCCTCACACTAATTTATCACTTATTCCCTCCAGAGTTCCAAACATAATTGATAGTGACCAGGGCACTAGTTTCACTTCTCAGAATATACAATGCTGGTCTCTTGAACAAAGTATTCGGTAGAACTTTCAACACTGTTATCAGTTTCAGGCTACAGTCCTCATAAAGCATCATAATGTCTTACTTAATGGAGGTCAAATTCAATTAAATGAAACATGGCACATTTTAGTCATCAGTCAAATATCAGGAATAAATGTAACAAGGAGTCTGACTCCATTTTTGATGCTTGACCGCTAACCACTTTCAAGTCCCACCAATCTCCTTTCCCCATCTGCCCCATATCTCGGCAAGCTGATAAGAAAGCCCATATGTTCCCTCCTTTGGCACTGGCAAGAAATTCAAATCACACAAATCCAGGCCAGCACACAGGAACCTTTACCCCTGTCTCAAAGCTGAAATAAAAGTCTATCAAGTCTCCCTTCTCTGCACCCTCAAAACATTTTGAAACCAGCTTGGGAACCTGCCATATCTCCCAACAAAACTTCATTAAATATTCATAAACTTTTTCATACCCTCTTGGTGTGTGTGCAGTGTCATTAGTCTTAATATTCAGAACAAATTTGGGGTGGGAGCATCTGTCCCATCTCTGTAGGTGACTACATAATCACCTTTTTTTTTTTTTTTTTTTTTTTTTTTTTTGTGGTATGTGGGCCTCCCTCTGCCGTGGCCTCTCCGGTTGTGGAGCACAGGCTCCGGACGCGCAGGCCCAGTGGCCATGGCTCACGGGCCCAGCCGCTCCGCGGCATGTGGGATCCTCCCGGACCGGGGCGCGAACCCGGTTCCCCTGCATCGGCAGGCGGTCGCGCAACCACTGCGCCACCAGGGAAGCCCCTCACCTTTTTTTTAATCAAATAAAAATTAATTTAAAAGTAAGTTAAATTTATAAAAATAAGTGTTCTGTGGAACTTGTACTATTTGAAACCAGAATGAAAATATTTAGTATATTCTAATTTCAATAAGTTAATTCTACATGCTAAAAATTTCTAAACTAATCATGGAAAACATGTATGTATAACTTAAAATCTAGTGTACAAAAGAAACTGATAGGAGAAAAAAAATCCATTCACTATAAGGCAAGAATGGAGGAGAAAACATATAGAAATAGAACAATGAAAAGTATAAAATATTAGAAATTAAAAACATGATTAGCAAAAATGCAAATTGATTAAATGCTAACATAAAAAGATAAGAATTTTCAAGCCATATTTTTAAATTCTGCTCTATGCTATCTCCAAGAAGTACATCCCAAATATAAAAATACATACATGCTCAAAAAAAAAGGATAAAAAAATACAAAGCAAACACCAATTTTGAAAAACTGATGTAGTGGAGCTTCAAGACGGCAGAAGAGTAAGACGTGGAGATCACCTTCCTCCTCACAAATATACCAGAAATACATCTACATGTGGAACAACTCCTACAGAACACCTACTGAACGCTGGCAGAAGACCTCAGACCTACCAAAAGGCAAGTAACTCCCCATGTACCTGGGTAGGGCAAAAAACAAAGAATAAACAGAGACGGACGGAGACTGCGGTGGCAGAGGGGGGAAGCTTTGGAGCCACGGAGGAGAGCACAGCCACAGGGGTGTGGAGGGAAAAGCGGAGAGATTCCCACACAGAGGATCGGTGCCAACCAGCATCACCAGCCCGAGAGGTTTGTCTGCTCCCCCGCCTGGACGGGCGGGGGCTGGGAGCTGTGGCTTCGACTTCGGGGGTCAGATCCCAGGGAGAGGACTGGGGTTGGCGGCGTGAACACAGCCTGAAGGGGCTAGAGCGTCACAGCTGGCCGGGAGGGAGTCCGGGAGAAAGTCTGTAGCTGCTGAAGAGACAAGAGACTTTTTCTTGCCTCTTTGTTTCCGGGTGCGCGAGGAGAGGGGATTAAGAGCACCGCCTAAACGAGCTCCAGAGATGGGCGCGAGACGTGGTTATCAGCACAGACCCCAGACACGGGCATGGGACGCTAAGGCTGCTACTGCAGCCAACAAGAAGCCTGTGTGCAAGCACAGGTCACTCTCCACACCTCCCCTCCTGGGAGCCTGTGCAGCACGCCACTGCCAGGGTCCCAGGATTCAGGGACAACTTCCGGGGGAGAACACACGGCATGCCTCAGGCTGGTGCAACGTCCCGCTGGCCTCTGCTGCCACAGGCTCGCCCCGCACACCGTAACCCTCGCTCACCCCGGCCTGAGTCAGCCAGAGGTCCGAAATCAGCTGCTCCTTTGACCCCGTCCCCTCTGAGCGAAGAACAGATGCCCTCAGGCGACCTACATGCAGAGGCGGGTCCAAATCCAAAGCTGAACTCCAGGAGCTGTGTGAACAAACAAGAGAAAGGGAAAAGTCTCCCAGCAGCGTCAGGAGCAGCGGATTAAATCTCCACAATCAACTTCATGTGAAATACCTGAATAAACAATGAATCATCCCAAATTGAGGAGGTGGACTTTGGGAGCAACAAGATATATATTTTTTTACTTTTTTCTCTTTTTGTGAGTGTGTATGCGTATGTTTCTGTGTGTGATTTTTTCTGTATAGCTTTACTTTTGCCATTTGTCCTAAGATTCAGTCTGTCCGATTTTGTTTTTTTTTACTTAAAAATTTTTTTCTTAATAATTATAATTTATTTTTTATTTTACTAACTTTATTTTATTTTACTATATTTTATCTTCTTCTTTCTTTCTTTCTTTTCTCCCTTTTATTCTGAGCCATGTGGAAGACAGGCTCTTGGTGTTCCAGCCAGTCATCAGAGCTGTTTCACTGAAGCGGGAGAGCCAAGTTCAGGACACTAGTCCACAAGAGACATCTCAGCTCCATGTAATATCAAATGGTGAAAATCTCCCAGAGATCTCCATCTCAACGCCAGGACACAGCTCTGCTCAACGACCAGCAAGCTACAGTGCTGCACACTCTAGGCCAAACAACTAGCAAGACAGGAACATAACCCCATCCATTAGAACAGAGGCTGCTTACAATCATAATAAGGCCACAGACACCCCAAAACACACCACAAGATGTGCAACTGCCCACAAGAAAGACAAGTTCCAGACTCATCCACCAGAACACAGGCACTACTCCCCTTCACCAGGAAGCCTACACAACCCACTGAACCAACATTAGCCACTGGGGAGACACCAAAAAAACCAGAAACTACGAACCTGCAGCCTGCAAAATGGAGACCCCAAACACAGTAAGTTAAGCCAACTGAGAAGACAGAGAAACACACAGCAGATGAAGGAGCAAGGCAAAAACCTACCAGACCTAACAAATAAACAGGAAATAGGTAGTCTACCGGAAAAAGTATTCAGAATAATGATAGTAAAGATGATCCAAAATCTTGGAAATAGAACGGAGAAAATACAAGAAACGTTTAACAAGGACCTAGAAGAACTAAAGGGCAAACAAACAGTGATGAACAACACAATAAATGAAATTAAAAATTCTCTAGAAGGGATCAATAGCAGAATAACTGAGGCAGAAGAACGGATAAGTGACCTGGAAGATAAAATAATGGAAATAACTACTACAGAGTACAATAAAGAAAAAAGAATGAGAAGAATTGAGGACAGCCTCAGAGACCTCTGGGACAACAATAAACGCACCAACATTCGAATTGTAGAGGTCCCAGAAGAAGAAGAGAAAAAGAAAGGGACTGAGAAAATATTTGAAGAGATTAGAGTTGAAAACTTCCCTAAAATGGGAAAGGAAATAGTGAAACAAGTCCAGGAAGCACAGAGAGTCCCATACAGGATAAATCCAAGGAGAAACACACCAAGACACATATGAATCAATAATAGGAACATACATATCAATAATTACCTTAAATGTAAATGGATTAAATGCTCCAACAAAAAGACATGGACTGGCTGAATGGATACAAAAATAAGACCCATATATATGCTGTCTACAAGAATCCCACTTCAGACCTAGGGGCACATACAGACTGAAAGTGAGGGGATGGAAAAAGATATTCCATGCAAATGGAAGTCAAAAGAAAGCTGGAGTAGCAATTCTCATATCAGACAAAATAGACCTTAAAACAAAGACTATTACAAAAGACAAAGGACACTACATAATGATCAAGGAATAAATCCAAGAAGAAGATATAAGAATTGTAAATATTTATGAACCCAACTTAGGAGCACCTCAATACATAAGGCAAATGCTAACAGCCATAAAAGGGGAAATCGACAGTAACACCATTATAGTAGGGGATTTTATCACCCCACTATCACCAATGGACAGATAATCCAATATTAAAATGAATAACGAAACACAAGCTTTACATGATACATTAAACAAGATGGACTTAACTGATATTTATAGGACATTCTATCCAAAAACAACAGAATACACTTCTCAAGGGCTCATGGAACAGTCTCCAGGATAGACCATATCTTGGGTCACAAATCATGCCTTGGTAAATTTAACAGAATTGAAATCGTATCAAGTATCATTTCTGACCACAATGCTATGAGACTAGATATCAATTACAGGAAAAAGTCTGTAAGAAATACAAACACATGGAGGCTAAACAACACACTACTTAATAACCAAGAGATCACTGAAGAAATCAAAGCAGAAATAAAAAAATACCTAGAAACAAATGACCTTGAAAACACGACGACCCAAAACCTAGGGGATGCAGCAAAAGCAGTTCTCAGGGTGAAGTTTATAGCAGTACAATCCTACCTTAAGAAACAGGAAACTATTCAAATAAACAACCTAAACTTACACCTAAAGCAATTAAAGAAGAACAAAAACCCCTCAAATTTAGCAGAAGGAAAGAAATCATAAAGATCAGATCAGAAATAAATGAAAAAGAAATGAAGGAAATGAGAGCAAAGACCAATAAAACTAAAAGCTGGTTCTTTGAGAAGATAAACAAAATGGATAAACCATTAGCCAGACTTATCAAGAAAAAAAGAGAGAAGACTCAAATCGAGAGAATTTGAAATGAAAAAGGAGAAGTAACAACTGACACTGCAGAAATACAAAGGATCAAGAGAGATTACTACAAGGAGCTATATGCCAATAAAATGGACAACCTGGAAGAAATGGACAAATTCTTAGAAATGAACAACTTTCCGAGACTCAACCAGGAAGAAATAGAAAATAGGAACAGACCAGAAGCAAGGATTCTTCAATATACGCAGATCAATCGTGATACACCATATTAAAAAATTGAAGAAGAAAAACCATATGAACATCTCAATAGATGCAGAGAAAGCTTTTGACAAAATTCAACACCCAATTTTGATAAAAACCCTCCAGAAAGTAGGCATAGAGGGAAGTTTCCTCAATATAATAAAGGCAATATGTGACAAACCCACAGCCAACATCATCGTCAATGGTGAAAAACCTAAGCCATTTCCACTAAGATCAGGAAGAAGACAAGGTTGCCCACTCTCACCACTCTTATTCAACATAGTTTTGGAAGTTTTAGCCACAGCAATCAGAGAAGAAAAA
>NC_041217.1:122915547-122930001 GCF_002837175.3 Physeter macrocephalus
TATGTGAAAATGACTATACTACCCAAAGCAATCTACAGATTTAATGCAATCCCTATCAAACTACCACTGGCATTTTTCACAGAACTAGAACAAAAAATTTCACAATTTGTATGGAAACAGCAAAGACCCCACATAGCCACAGCAATCTTGAGAAAGACAGACAGAGCTGTGGGAATCAGGCTCTCAGACTTCAGACTATACTACAAAGCTACAGTAATCAAGACAGTATGGTACTGGCACAAAAACAGCAATATAGATCAATGGAACAGGATAGAGAGCCGAGAGATAAACCCACGCATATATGGTCACCTTATCTTTGATAAAGGAGGCAAGAAGATAGAGTGGAGAAAAGACAGCCTATTCAATTGGTGGTGCTGGGAAAACTGGACAGCTACATGTATAAAATGAAATTACAACACTCCCTAACACCATACAGAAAAATAAACTCAAAATGGATTAAAGACCTAATATAAGGCCAGACACCATCAAACTCTTAGAGCAAAACATAGGCAGAACACTCTATGACATAAATCACGGCCAGATGCTTTTTTGACCCACCTCCTAGAGAAATGGAAATATAAACAAAAATAAACAAATGGGACCTAATGAAACTTAAAATCTTTTGCACAGCAATGGAAACAATAAACAAGATGGAAAGACAACCCTCAGAATGGGAGAAAATATTTGCAAATGAAGCAACTGACAAAGGATTAATCTCAAAACATACAAGCAACTCATGCAGCTCAATATCAAAAAAACAAACAATACAATCCAGAAATGGGCAGAAGACCTAAATAGACATTTCTCTAAAGAAGATATACAGATTGACAAGAAACACATGAAAGTATGCTCAACATCATTAATCATTAGAGAAATGCAAATCAAAACTACAATGTGATATCATCTCACACTGGTCAGAATGGCCATCATCAAAAAATCTACAAACAATAAATGCTGGAGAGGATGTGGAGAAAAGGGAACCCTCTTGCCCTGTTGGTGGGAATGTAAATTGATACAGCCACTATGGAGAACAGTATGGAGGTTCCTAAAAAAATTAAAAATCGAACTACCATACGACCCAGCAGTCCCACTACTGGGCATATACCCTGAGAAAACCATAATTCAAAAAGAGTCATGTACCACAATGTTCATTTCAGCTCTATTTACAATATCCAGGACATGGAAGCAACCTAAGTGTCCATCGACAGATGAATGGATAAAGAAGGCACATACATACAATGGAATATTACTCAGCCATAAAAAGGAACGAAACTGAGTTATTGGTAGTGAGGTGGGTGGAGCTGGAGACTGTCATACCGAGTGAAGTAAGTTAGAAAGAGAAAAACAAATACCGTATGCTAACACATATATATGGAATCTAAAAATAAAAAATGATCAGAAGATCCTAGGGGCAAGATGGGAATAAAGATGCAGACCTGCTAGAGAATGGACTTTAGGATATGGGGAGGGGGAAGGGTAAGCTGGGACAAAGTGAGAGAGTGGCATGGATATATATACACTACCATAAGTAAAATAGATAGCTAGTGGGAAGCAGCCGCATAGCATAGGGAGATCAGCTCAGTGCTTTGTGACCACTTAGTGGGGTTGGATAGGGAGGGTGGGAGGGAGGGAGATGCAAGAGGGAAGAGATACGGGGACATATGTATATGTACAACTGATTCACTTTGTTATAAAGCAGAAACTAACACACCATTGTAAAGCAATTATACTCCAATAAAGATGTTAAAAAAAAAAAGCTGATGTAGCAATATCAGTAAGACAAAAATCATTAGTAAAGAAAAATATAACATTACATAACAAATTTAAATGTGTATGTACCCAATAACATAATATTACATGAAACAAAAAAACCCAGAAAATATAAATTTCTGAATAGTATGGTATAAATATGTTAATAGATATTAACATATTTTAAAGGAATTGTTAGTTCAAGCAGCAAAGTTATGAATGTCCCAGATGCTCTAGTATCTTGCCAAGAATCAGCATGGTCAGTCTTCACATTAGCTATTTTAAAACATGTGTAGGAATATGACATCTGATTGTGATGTTCTCTTGTATTTCTCATCTGTATATGTTCTTTGGTAAAGTGTCTGTTCAAATCTTTTGCCCATATTTTTGGGGTTGTTTTTTGTTTGTTTTTGTTTTTTATTGAAGTATAGCTGCTTTACAATATTATATTAGTTTCAGGTGTATAACACAGTGATTTAATACTTTATAGATTATATTCCATTTAAAGTTACTACAAAATATTGGCTATATTCCTTTTGTTGTACAATATATCTTTATAGCTTATTTACTTTATACATAACAGTTTGTACCCCTTAATCCCCTATCTTTCATCTCCCCCTTTCGTCTCCCCACTGGTAACCACTAGTTTGTTTTCTATATCTGTGAGTCTGTCTCTATTTCATTATATTCGTTTGTTTTATTTTTTTTGATTCTACATATAAGTGATAACACAGTATTTGTTTTACTCTATCTAACTTATTTTACTAAGCATAATACCCTCCAGGTCCATCCATGTTGCTGTAGATGGCAAAATTTCATTCTTTTTTATGACTGAATGATATTCCAATGTGTGTATGTATGTATATATATATATATATATATATATGCCACATCTTCTTTATCCATTCATCTCTTGATGGATACTTAGGTTGCTTCCATATCTTGGCTACTATATGCTGCTATAAACATTGGGGTGCATGTATCTTTTTGAATTAGTGTTTTCATTTTCCTCAGATATATTCCCAGGTTGAGAATTGCTGGTTCGCATGGTAGTTCTATTTTTAGTTTTTTGAGGAATCTCCATACTGTTTGGAGTTTTGAGAGATTCTCATACATTCTAGGTACAGACCTTTATGAACTATATGATTTGCAAATATTTTCTCCCAGTCTATGGATTTTCTTTTCATATTAAGCAGCGTCTTTCAAAGATCACATTTTAATTTTAATAAAGCCCAACCTATTGATTTGTTCTTTTATAGATTATGTATCAAACTTTTGGTGTCATGGCCAAGAAATCTTTGCCTAAGCCAAACATACAAGTGTTTTCTGTTATGTTTTTTTCTAGAAGTTTTATAGCTTTAGGTTTAATGTTATAAATTTGCCCTTTAATACTGTTCAGTGAAATCTCAACCAATTGACGTATATTGTTTTCATTTTTATTCAGTACAAAATAATTTCTAATTTCTATTTTGACCCAATGTATGTGTGTTGTTCAATTTTCAAATATTGGGGAATTTCCCAGATATTTCTATTATTTATTTTAATTTAAATTTCATTGTACTCAGAAAACATACTTCAAATGATTTGAATATTTTGAAAACTTATTGACATTTGTTTTATGGCCCAGAATATGATCTAACTTGATAAATGTTTTCTGTGCAGTTGAAAAGAATCTCGTGTTGGATGTAATTTTCTAAAGATGAAAATTATGTCACATTAGTTGACAGTTTTATTCAAATCTTCTCTATCCTTAATGATTTTCTGTAAACTTTCTGTATCAGAAAGTTTACAGAGGGGTATTGATATCTTCAGCTATAACTGTGGACTTGCCTATTTCCCCATTCAGTTTTATCAATTTTTTGCTTCATGTATTTTGAAGTTCTATTATTTGCATAAACATTTAGGACTCTTATGCCTATACTGAAAAATATAAAATAAGATCTCTAAATGGTAAACTGCCATGTTCATAAATGAGAGACTCAATGTCACACAGATGTTAATTTTCTCCACATTAACCCAAGGAATCAATACTATTTAAATAAGAATCATAATATGCTTCCTTTATGGAATTTAACTAGTTATTTTATATTGTATATGAAGAATAAATAGCTAAGAGTGGTCCAGACACTCTGAAAGCAAAGATAAGGGGGATATTTGTCTTTCTGTATGTTAAGACTTACTATGAATTCATAGTAATTAAAACACTGTAGTACTGCTCAGGAATAGAAAATTCCTGACTGAACAAAATAAAGACCAAGAAATCAATTCATAATTATATAAACCTGAGTATGATAGAGTTATCTCTGCAGATCAGTAGGAAAGAATGTATTATTCATTCAATAATGTTATGGCAAATCTGTGTACATGAAAAAAACTAGCTTGCTCTCCTGTTCCACATCATAAACAAAAATCAATTTCACACAATTGAAGTCAAATATGAAAAGTAAAAGTAAAATTTGGGAAAACAATACAAAGAAAATCCATTTGATTTCTGGGTAAGGATGGATTTCTTAAACAAGACATTAGTAGGCAAAGAATAAGTTAACTAAATTAAAATAAAAACTTCTGTTTAAGAAAATTACAATAAAGAGAATAAAAATTCAAATGACAAATAGATGATAATTAAAAACAAAAACCTGTATATAGAATATACTATTTTAAAATCATCGAGGAAAAGAAAAAGACAAGCATAAAGAGAAGGGACTTGAAGAGGCATGATACAGAAGAAGAAAACTTACTAGTCAATAAACATAAAACATCCTCAACCTTAAATCTGTAATGAATTGACATTTCATACACAACGGATTGGCAAAAGTTAAAAAGTATAACCACTTTGAAAAATAATATAGTATTATTTTATAAAGTTGATATTCTTATCCTCTGTAATGCAGCCATTTCACATACATGTATATCCTAAACAAACTTATGCACATGTGCCAGGGGAACTGTTCAAGAATGCATATAGCAACATTATTTGTAGAAGCAGAAAATTGTAAATAAACAAAATATCCATTGGGGGTAAAATAAGTTAATAAATTTTGATATATTCATATGTTAGAAGACTATACAGTGGTGAAAATGAATAAATTATTGCTACATGCTAAAATATGAATAAATCTTAGAAACATGAGTTTGAGCAGGGAAAAAAGCCAGTGGTAAACAAATTTACAAAGTACGTTTATGTTATAATATGAAGGGCATGCAAAAGTAAACATTATTGTAAATTCATTGTATAGATATACAAATATACAGTAAGACTAAAGGAAAGGAAGGGAATAACAAATACAAAATTCAGAACGTTGTTGAAAGAAAAAGATTAGGATTTGAGAGGCCGTACAAGAGATTGCCAAGTAAACGGCAATATTCTTTTCTTAAAACCATATGATTGGGGCTTCCCTGGTGGCGCAGTGGTTGTGCGTCCGCCTGCCGATGCAGGGGAACCGGGTTCGCGCCCCGGTCCGGGAGGATCCCACGTGCCGCGGAGCGGCTGGGCCCGTGAGCCATGGCCGCTGAGCCTGCGCGTCCGGAGCCTGTGCTCCGCAACGGGAGAGGCCACAACAGAGGGAGGCCCGCATACCACAAAAAAAAAAAAAAAAAAAAAAAACACAAAACCATATGATGGATACAAATACGTACTGTATGATACACATATGTTTTATAAATATTACTTTATAGACTCAAAATTTAATTTAAATAAATAATTAAAAACTCAGAGTTCTTGAAATTAAAAGTTATCATAAAAAGTTTTTTTTTTTTACTTGAGGCTTTTAAAAAGAGGAAGAAAATTGAAGAAAAGGATAAACAACCAGCGATTTCCTTTGTGAGATCGTGGAATACTGACCCCCTACCTAGCCAATCACCAGGAGCTATTATTATTTCACATATATGTCTTTGGACAAAGCTGTTTTAATTAGCAGTCATTGTTTGAACCAAGTGCATTGTCATTCTATAAGAATTTGATGGAACATCTTAGGTATAAATGCATGCAGTGAATGCATATGTATCAGCTATTTTCCTCTGTATTTATATTCACATCTTCACACAGTTCAATATGCAGCATGTATTATGTCGTGTGTGTGTGTGTGTGTGTGTGTATACTGTTCATGCTCAAGTAAATCAGGCTACTGAGTTATATTTTTAGTTAATTATTTTTAGCTTTGATAGAAGAAAACAGAAATATAATGATATTTGTTTTACATCTATGTATGAAATTGTATAGCAGAGGAGTTTTGCAAGAAATGGTTTATTTATTGGTATGACTAAAAATGAGAATGATGAAGGAAGGAAAGGTCTCCAAAAGTTTCTAAAGATGGAATATCTCTAGACGGATCATCACTGACATAAGTGAATAATGCCTGTTATAGAAAAATAGAAAATTCATAATTCATTATGAATATACAATCACAAATATTAAGGGTAAAAATATAACAATAAGAGAACCAAATACAATTTAAAAAGTGAATGCATGACCTATGCACTATGGAAAAAATCAACTTAATTATGGTTTGTTACAGTAGTTCTTTTTTTTAATTTTTTTTTTGCGGTACGCGGGCCTCTCACTGTTGTGGCCTCTCCCGTTGCTAAGCACAGGCTCCGGACGCGCAGGCTCAGCGGCCACGGCTCACGGGCCCAGCCTCTCCGTGGCATGCAGGATCCTCCCGGACCAGGGCACAAACCCATGTCCCCTGCATCGGCAGGCGGACTCTCAACCACTGCGCCACCAGGAAAGCCCACAGTAGTTCTTTTTGAATGAAGACCAGTTTTTTTTTGTTCCTTCTTTTTGTGGTATGCGGGCCTCTCACTGCCGTGGCCTCTCCCACTGCGGAGCACAGGCTCCAGACGCACAGGCTCAGTGGCCACGGCTCACGGGCCCAGCCGCTCCACGGCCTGTGGGATCCTCCCGGACCGGGGCACGAACCCGTGTCCCCTGCATCGGCAGGCAGACTCGCAACCACTGCACCACCAGGGAAGCCCTGAAGTCCAGTTTTAATTAAAATCTTCTCATTCGATCAGATGGAGTTTCAGATGAGATTACTTGAAACTATCTATTGTTCTTATTTTAATGTACTGCATTTCGGCAGTAAGGAGATATACAAAAGAAAGGCATTTCACTAGCTCTTCAACGGGGTCTGTTATGATTCTGTTTAATTAAATTAGATTTGTTGCATATCATTTTTATTACTAAATATCTCAAGCAATTTCTAAGAGATTTCCTTTTCCTCCTGTCCCATGTTTATCCTCACCCATCATGCCCAAATTCAAAATTACAAAAGCTATGTTGAATTCCTGTTTTTCCTTTTAGTGAACAATAGAATATTTCATATAGTCTTACTTTCCTTTTATCTATCCAGCTGAAAGGAATATAAATAATAATATTAATACATATGACTCAATCAACAAATCACTTAATACCCAGGTAAATAGAACAGAAAACTCACCAGTTCAAAAAAAGTTCATTTGCAGTTATGAAATGCAGTTATGAATAAACCCTCTTTTCTTTATAGCTTCTGTGCTTAAAACACACACACATTATACTTTCCATTCTCTGACCTGCTTCCTATGAATACAGTTGGACAAAATATACCTAGAAATAATAGATCTAGAAATAATCTACTGTACACATATTTCTCTGACTAAAGTTAATCCAGCCCCCTCAGAGGCTATTTAAATATTATCTTTTAGCTCTAGGATGACACTGTCTCAGGGATTCAGTTTGGATCTCTATGTACATGTTGGCTGAAAAATGCAACAATGTCTATATATTTGATGTTGTTTTTAAGCTGCTAAATTATGGAGCAACTTGTTACGTGGCACTAGATAACAAGTACTGATTTTGGTACTTGGGCAGAGAGCTGGGGAACTTTGAGGAGAGTATTTGTAAAATATAAAGTGCCGTGAAGAAATCGTTTGTATCAGATGTATAATGGCTTTCAGGAGGTTACAGTTATATACTTAGATGATAGTAAGAAAACTTTTATTGGAAATCAGAGGATAGGAATCCCCTGCATTAATAGTAGAAAGTTTAGCAATGCTGTTGCTTATGCTAATGTAGAAAATACAAAATGTATCTAATTTACCAGGTGATCTAGCTAAAAAGATTTCAAGGTAGAATGTTGAAGGTGCTACCTGGTTTCTTCAAGTTTTTTGCAGTAAAATGTGATTGGAAAGAGATAAGGATTATTAAAAAAAAATGATCCAGGACTTAGTCGTTTTGAAATTTTATGGTGCCTTCAGATGGCAAACAATACTAAAATAAAGAAAATAGCTTCTGAACAAAGATCAAATCCTGGGCACTCTTAGGAAAGAATAATTTAAAGAATGAACAGAGGGTATTACTGTTTTGGCAATGATGGATAAAACTGCTATAAACATCCATGTGTAAGTTTGTGTGGACATGTTTTCAACTCCTTTGGATAGATACTACATCCTCGTCAGCATTTGGTGTTGTCAGCATTCGGATTTTGGCCATTCTGATTGGCATGTAGTGCTATCTCGTTGTTTTGATTTGCATTTCTCATGTTGATGAAAAAAATTAATCAATAGTCAATCTAAGCAAGAAATGGAAAATTTTATTGAAGTCACCTTGAGGATTATAACATGGGAGATAGTTTTTCAGAAAACTCTGACGACTGTTCCACCCATCAGAGATCAAAGCACAGTTATAAATGTTTACAAGACAAAATGTTATACATCAATTAACGACGTACTGACAGTTTACACAATCAAGATCACGTACAAAGTGATCCCTGACAAGATTAAGAAGGGATTGTTACCTCCTTAGGATGTCAGGTTAATGCAGATGCACGTAGACACTAAAGGGGAGGGAGGAAGCCAAAATGGACAGAGAAAAATTTAATGTTTAAATTTTTCTTCTCTTGCCATAAAATATGAATTTTATTTCATTACCCTAATGACATATGGTGTTGAGTATCTTTTCATACACTTATTTGCCATTTGTATATCGTCTTTGGTGAAGTGTCTGTTCGGGTATATTGCCAATTTTTAATTAGGTTTTTCATTTTCTTATTGTTGAGTTCCTTATATGTTTTCTAAAAGGGTTCTTTACCAGATAAGTTTTTGCAACTATTTGGCTTGTCTTCTCATTCTCCTGACGGTGTCTTTTGCAAAGCACATGCTTTTAATTTTAATGAAGTTCAGATTATCAAATATTATTTTTATGGATTATGCCTTTGCTGTTTTCTCTAAAATGTCATCACCACTCCCAAGGTCATCTAGATTTTCTCCTGTATCATCTTCTGGGAGTTTTATAGTTTTGTGCTTTACATTTAGGTCTATGATCAATTTTGAGTTAATTTTTGTGAAAGGTGTCTAGGTTCATTTTTTTGTATGTGATGTCCAGTTTTTCCAGTACCATTTGTTGAAGAGAATATCTTTTCTCCAATTGATTGTCTTTGTTTTGTCCCTTTGCCAAAACTCAGTTGGTTATATTTATGTTGGTCTTCTTCTTGGTTCTCTTGTCGGTTCCACTGATTTGTCTATTCTTTCACCAATACCACACTGTATTAATTACTGTAGTTTTATAGTTAATCTTTATGACATTGTGATTTACAATTTAAAAAATGTATATTTGGTCTTCATCCTCATATCTGGCCTAGAACTCCTAAAATCATTGAAATTTCCTAACTGATAAGAGCAATAAAGGAGTATGTTTTGTTATTCATAAGAAGTTCCTTTTAACCATACCTGAGTTTACGTCAATGAGATAACTTTTGGAAAGCCCCTAAGGAGGCTGGTTTCTAGGGGAACTATCATGTGATTACAGGATTGGAACTCTTAGCCCAAAGTAATCGATGCCCAGGGTTGGGGGTGAGGCTGGAGATTGAATTAATGATTTAATCAACCATGCCTTTGTAATGAAGCCTTCATAAAAATTCATAACGTACAGGATTCAGAGACCTTCCAAGTTGGTGAACAAGTCGAAGTGCTGGAAGGGTAGCATGCCTGAAGAGGGTATGAAAGCTTCATGCCCCTTCCCACATAACTTGCTCTATACATCTCTTCCATATGTCTGTTCCTGAACTGTATCCTTTCACAAGAAACCACTAATCTAGTAAATAAACTGTCTTCCTGAGTTCTCTGAGACATTGTAGCAAATTTTCAAACCTTGGGAGGGGGTCATGGGAACCTCTGATTTACAGCTGGTCAGTCAGAAACACCTGGACTTGTGAACTGGCATCTGAGACTGGTGGGGAGACACAGTTTGCGGGACTGAGCTCTTAAACTGTAATATGATACTTATTCCAGGTAGTATCAGAATTGAATTGAATTGCAGGACACTCAGTTGGTGTCTACAAAGAATTGGAGAATTTCTTGGAGAATTCATGAATTTCCACACGTGTGTTATCAGAAGTGTTGATGAGTAATGAATAAGGAGAAACAGAGTTTTTCCCTTACAGTCTTAGAGTTGAGTAGTGTCAGTTCTTCAATTTTGTTCTTCTTCCTCAACATTATGTTGGCTCTTCTAGGTATTTTGCCTCTCCATATAAATTTGAAAATCAGTTTATAGATATCCATAAAATATCCTGCAAGGATTTTGATTAGGTTGCATTGAATCTCTAGATCAAGTCAGGAAGAACTGATATCTTAACAATATTGAGTCTTCCTATCCATGAACATGAAATATCTCTCCATTTATTTAGTTCTTTTCTTTGATTTCTTTTATCAGAGTTTTATTGTTTTCTGCATATAGATCTTATACATTTTTGTTAGATTTATACCTGTTTCATTTTGGGGGGGCGCTAATGTATGTAACTGGTATTGTGGTTTTAATTGCAAATTCCACTTGTTCATTGCTGGTATATAGTAAAATGATTAACTTTTGTAGGTCAACTTTGTATGCTTCCATCTTTCTTTAATCACTTATTAGTTCCAGGAATACTGTGAACCCCAAGTGAATTCCAAACATAATAAACACAGAAGGATCTAGACACACTATAGTCAAACTGCTCAAAAACAAGGACAAAGAAAACATCTTGAAAGCAGAAAGAGAGAAATAACTCATATACAGGGGAACAAGAACATGATTAAAGGCTATATTCTTCCTCAGAAAGAGTGGAAAGTACAAAGAAGTGGAATGGTATCTTTAAATTACTTGGGGAAAAACCAGTCAATCAAGAATTCTAGATCTAGCATAACTGTAGTTACAAAATGAAACTAAAATAATGATCATTCCCACAAAAACAAAGCTGAGAGAATCTGTTACTAGCAAACCTCATCTAAAAGAAAAACTAAAGGAAGTCTTTCAGGTTGAAAGGAAATTTCAGCAGTAACTCAAATCAAAAAGAAATAATAAAGGCATGGGAAATAAGTATGTGAGTAAATATAAAAGGCAAAAAGGAGAGAAGGAGGGAGACAGAGAGACAAAGGGAGAGACAATGAATTTCTCCTTGATCCCCTGTATTTCTCAAAGAAAGAAATTTTTTTTTATTCTCTCCCTAGAATTTTAATCTTGTTCATAGAGACATGAAAACTAAAAACATTTAACTTATTTTGACACCAGTGTCTTTGGGAGACAGTCCATTAGTTTTCACAGTCTAGACTCCTAAAGTGGCTCTGGTTGTTGCCTCTTTTGATTCTATGAGTTGCCCGATATCCACCCAAGAAATTCCTTTTGTACCTGTTAGCCCCAAATTCTGTGTTGTTGCAACTGAAAGCAGTTAGATAATATTTTATTTCTCAATAAATAACAATGTTTATTTTTCATAATTTATTCATTAATTCATTATATTTATTAAGTAACCACTAAGCTAGTTTCTTGGATTACATTAGTGAAAAATGATAGATATATTTCTACTCTTGTAAAGCTAACAATTATCCAGATGATTAGAAATTAAATAAAAAATCATACTTTTCAATTATCAATAAAAACATATTAAACTCTACAAAAGAAAAGACATTATGAGAATAAAAAAATAGGGCACTTAATATGGATGGTCAGAGGAAATTTCTTTCACTTCTAAATTGAGATTAGGGGATGTTTAAAATCAGAATCTAGGGGGTTTGAGAGAAGATGGCGGAAGAGTAAGACGTGAAGATCACCTTCCTCCCAACATATACATCAGAAATACATCTACACGTGGAACTGCTCTTATAGAACACCCATTGATCACTGGCAGAAGTACTCAGACATCCCAAAAGGCAAGAAACTCCCCACGTACCTGGGTAGGGCAAAAGAAAAAAGAAAAAACAAGGACAAAAGAATAGGGACAGGACTGCACCAGTGGGAGGGAGCTGTGAAGAAGGAAAGGTTCCCACACACTAGAAGCCACTTTGTGGGCGGAGACTGAGGGTGGCAGAGGGGGAAGCTTCAGAGCCACGGAGGAGAGCGCAGTAACAGGAGTGTGGAGGGCAAAGCGGAGAGATTCCCGCACATAAGATCAGTGCCGACCAGCACTCACCAACCCGAGAGGCTTGTCTGCTCACCCGCCGGGACGGGCGTGGGCTGGGAGCTGAGGCTCGGGCTTCAGTCGGAAGCCGGGAGAGGACTGGGGTTGGCTGCGTGGACACAGATTGAAGGGGGTTAGTGCACCATGGCTAGCCGGGAGGGAGTCCGGGAGAAGTCTGGAGCTGCCGAAGAGACAAGAGACTTTTTCTTCCCTCTTTGTTTCCTGGTGCGTGAGGAGAGGGGATTAAGCATGGCGCTTAAAGAAACTCCAGAGACGGGCGTAAGCCGCGGCTAACAGCGTGGACCCCAGAGACAGGCATGAGACGCTAAGGCTGCTGCTACAGCCACCAAGAAGCCTGTGTGCAAGCACAGGTCACTGTCCATACCTCCCCTCCCGGAAGCCTGTGCAACCCACCACTGCCAGGGTCCCATGATCCAGGGACAACTTCCCTGGGACAATGCACGGCGTGCCTCAGGCTGGTGCAATGTCATGTTGGCCTCTGCTGCAGCAGGCTTGCCCCACATCCGTACCCCTCCCTCCTACCGGCCTGAGTGAGCCAGAGCCCCCGAATCAGCTGCTCCTTTAACCCCGTCCTGTCTGAGCAAAGAACAGACGCCCTCAGGCGACCTACACGCAGAGGCAGGGCCAAATCCAAAGCTGAACTCCGGGAGCTGTGCAAACAAAGAAGAGAAAGGGAAACGTCTCCCAGCAGCCTCAGGAGTGACGGATTAAATCTCCACAATCAACGTGACGTAGCCTGCATCTGTGGAATAGCTGAACAGACAACGAAACAACCCAAATTGAGGAGGTGGACTTTGGGAGCAAGATATATTTTTTTTTTCCCCTTTTCCTCTTTTTCTGAGTGTGTATGTGTATGCTTCTGTGTGAGATTTAGTCTGTATAGCTTTACTTTCACCATTTGTCCGAGGGTTCTGATCATCCGGTTTTTAATTATTTTTTCTTAATAATTATTTTTTATTTTAATAACTTTATTTTATTTTATCCTACTTTATTTTATCTTCTTTCTTTCTTCCTTCCTTCCTCTCTTCCTTCTTTTCTCCCTCTCTCCCTCCCTCTCTCTCTCTTTCTCCCTCTCTCTCTCACTTTCTTTCTTTCTACTTTTTCTCCCTTTTATTCTGAGCCATGTGGATTAAAGGCTCTTGGTGCTCCAGCCAGGAGTCAGTGCTGTGCCTATGAGGTGGAAGAGCCAACGTCAGGACACTGGTCCACTGGAGACCTTCCAGCTCCAAATAATATCAAATGGTGAAAATCTCCCAGAGATCTCCAACTCAACGCCAAGACCCAGCTTCACTCAACGACCAGCAAGCTACAGTGCTGCACACCCTATGCCAAACAACTAGCAAGACAGGAACACAGCCGCATCTGTTAGCAAGGAGGCTGCCTAAAATTATAGTAAGGCTACAGACACCCCAAAACACACCACCAGACGTGGACCTGCCCAACAGAAAGACAAGATCTAGCCCCATCCACCAGAGCACAGGCACTAGTCCCCTCCACCAAGAAACCTACACAACACACTGAACCAGCCTTAGTCACTGGAGACAGACACCAAAAACAATGGGAACTACGAAACTGCAGCCTGCGAAAAGGAGACCCTAAATACAGTAAGACACGCAAAATGAGAAGACAGAAAAACACACATCAGATGAAGGCGCAAGGTAAAAACCCACCAGACTTAACAAATGAAGAGGAAATAGGCAGTCTACCTGAAAAATAATTCAGAATAATGATAGTAAAGATGATCCAAAATCTTGGAAATAGAATAGACAAAATGCAAGTAACACTTAACAAGGACCTATAAGAAATAAAGAGGAAGCAAGCAACGATGAGCAACACAATAAATGAAATTTAAAATACTCTAGAAGGGATCAATAACAGAATACTGAGGCAGAAGAACGGATAAGTGACCTGGAAGACAAAATAGTGGAAATAACTATGGCAGAGCAGAATAAAGAAAAAATAACGAAAAGAACTGAGAACAATCTCAGAGACCACTGGGACAACACTAAACGCACCAACATTTGAATTATAGAGGTCCCAGAAGAAGAAGAGATAAAGAAAGGGACTGAGAAAATATTTGAAGAGATTATAGTTGAAAACTTTCCTAATATGGGAAAGGAAATAGTCAATCAAGTCCAGGAAGCACAGAGAGTCCCAAACAGGATAAATCCAAGGAGAAACACGCCAAGACACATATTAATCAAGCTATCAAAAATTAAATACAAAGAAAACATATTAAAAGCAGCATGGGAAAAACAACAAATAACACACAAGGGAC
>NC_041217.1:122930185-122931110 GCF_002837175.3 Physeter macrocephalus
AAATGGTAATAGGAACATACATATTGATAATTACCTTAAATGTAAATGGATTAAATGCTCCCACCAAAAGACACAGACTGGCTGAATGGATACAAAAACAAGACCCATATATATGCTGTCTACAAGAGACCCACTTCAGACCTAGGGACACATACAGACTGAAAGTGAGGGGATGGAAAAAGATATTCCATGCAAATGGAAATCAGAAGAAAGCTGGAGTAGCAATTCTCGTATCAGACAAAATAGGCTTTAAAATAAGGACTACTACAAGAGACAAAGAAGGACACTGCATAATGATCAAGGGATCGATCCAAGAATAAGGCAAATACTAACAGCCATAAAAGGGGAAATCAACAGTAACACAATCATAGTAGGGGACTTTAACACCCCACTTTCACCAATGGACAGATCATCCAAAAGGAAATGAATAAGGAAAGAGAAGCTTTAAATGATACATTAAACAAGATGGACTTAATTGATATTTATATCTGTATGCAGAAAAGTATAAGACACTGATGAAAGAAATTAAAGATGATACAATTAGATGGAGAGATATACCATGTTCTTGGATTGGAAGAATCAACATTGTGAAAATGAGTCTACTACCCAAAGCAATCTACGGATTCAATGCAATCCCTATCAAACTACTACTGGCATTTTTTACACAACTAGAACAAAAAATTTCACAATTTGTACGGTAACACAAAAGACCCCAAATAGCCAAAGCATTCTTGAGAACAAAAAATGGAGCTGGAGGAATCCGGCTCCCTGACTTCAGACTATACTGCAAAGCTACAGTAATCAAGACAGTATGGTACTGGAACAAAAACAGAAATATAGATCAATGTATCAGGATAGAAAGCCCAGAGATAAACCCACGCACATATGGTCACCTTACCTTTGATAAAGAAGGCAAGAATATACA
>NC_041217.1:122935555-122999283 GCF_002837175.3 Physeter macrocephalus
AGGGTGGGAGGGAGGGAGATGTAAGAGGGAAGAGATATGGGAACATACGTATATGTATAACTGATTCACTTTGTTGTAAAGGAGAAACTAACACACCATTGTAAAGCAATTATACTCCAATAAAGATGTTAAAAAAAAAAAAAGAAACACTTAAAAAAAAAATCAGAATCTTTTCCCGGGTTACAAATTAAGGCATACTTAACTAGTGTCTTGTCTTTTAATTGATTATATCTGTAAATCATTTCCAACCCCCAGAAACACTACATGAAGAATCATAGCACATTTTTTTCTTCATCTATTGTCTACTCATCTAATAAAAAACGTGTTTATACAAAGCTGATCCTACTCCAATCCCTAGAGATGGTTTTAGAGAATATTTACATTATTGGAACACTCGATGTTATTGATCTGTGTGTTGTAGCCTAGTTGGAGTCTCTCTTCAGAAAAGTTTTCTCCTGTATCTTACTAATTGTCAGAGAAAAATATGACATGACTGCAGATCTTTATTTAACATGCCATCCATTTAAAAACAAACTGCAAGCCTGCAAGCCACAAAAGAAGGTCAAACGAACAGCCTCAATGTCATATTGCCAACACTCACTACTACTTGAATATTTAGGCCATTATTTTTAATTGCATCTCTAGATACAAAGAGGGTCAGCATGCCACATTTTCAAAGCTATGCTTAATACTTAAAAGGAATAACTGTGTGAACCATGAACAATTTAACAAGTCCAAATTTCAAGCAACATATAGGTTTTTATAAAATATGTAGTATTTCTAGTAGCAAATAATGTAACATTTGCAAACTAGCAAAACATTACTGATTTCCATATCTAGGTAATACTTTCAGTAGGTGTAGCAGAAATAAACTCTATTGTAAATTACTTGTATAATGTTTCTTATCTCAGAGACATATGTGATAAAAATCCATCAAAAATTATATTTATTATGAGAGAAAATATATTATGTAAATGTAAAGCTTTATAGCTGCAAAAAATGACAACTATTCAAAGTTTAAATATTTGTGATTTTAAAATTTGTCTTTCACAAGCAAAATATTGTAGTGTTATTGCATTAAGATATCAGTCTTTTAAAAAAATTAAGTAACTATGCAAATAGACTACAAATAGGATTTTTCAATGGTGACAACAGGTGAGTCTGGTATAAATACAAAGCCAGTTCTTGTCAAACTTTGATGTAAACATCAAAAAACTTTTATTTAAAATTATGCCTGAGGTCTGGAGTATGTAAAACTATAAGGATAATATTTATTTATATTTGTATATTATATATAACATATATAATATAAATATCTTTATTCTAATTTATTTTTATTATAAGAATAATACTTTAAAGAAGAACAAAGACAGACTTTTTTGCAGACATATTAGTTGTATATATAGAAAACCCAAGAAAATCTATAGAATTAATAAAATGTTCAGAAAAGTTTCTAGATGTGAGATTAATATACAAAAATCAATTGTTTTTCTACAGATCATGAATAAATATTTTTAAAATATAATTTTAAAGATACTATTTCAATAATGACAGCATTACAAAGTATTTAGGAATAAATACACGCATGATCTTAAGAAATTATAAAACTTTACTGAAAGCATTAAAGAAAGACTAAATAGGGCTTCCCTGGTGGTGCAGTGGTTGAGAATCTGCCTGCTAATGCAGGGGACATGGGTTCGAGCCCTGGTCTGTGAAGATCCCACATGCCACGGAGCAACTTGGCCCGTGAGCCACAACTACTGAGCCTGCATGTCTGGAGCCTGTGCTCCGCAACAAGAGAGGCCGCGATAGTGAGAGGCCCGCGCACCACGATGATGAGTGGTCCCCGCTTGCCACAACTAGAGAAAGCCCTCGCACAGAAACAAAGACCCAACACAGCAAAAATAAATAATAAATAAAATTAATAAACTCCTACCCCCAACATCTTCTTTAAGAAAAAAAAAAAGACTAAATATTTTTAGAGCTACAACATGTTTATATATCAAATGGCTCAATATCATGAAGATGTCAAATTAAAATATAAACTTAAAGCAATTGCAGTGAAAATGCCAAGTGATTCTAAAATTTCATAAAAGAGCAAAGAGTCAGATGAAGCAAAATATTCCTAATGAAAATGAAATAAGATTGTGGAACGTATTTTACCATTGACATCAAGGCTTATAATAAAGTCATACTAATTAAAACTAAGGCATCGGGGGCTTCCCTGGTGGCGCAGTGGTTGAGAGTCCGCCTGCCGATGCAGGGGACACGGGTTCGTGCCCCGGTCTGGGAGGATCCCACATGCCGCAGAGTGGCTGGGCCCGTGAACCATGGCCGCTGAGCCTGTGTGTCCGGAGCCTGTGCTCCGCAACGGGAGAGGCCACAACAGTGAGAGGCCCGCGTACCGCAAAAAAAAAAAAAAAAAAAAAACTAAGGCATCAGGCTTCCCTGGTGGCCCAGTGGTTGAGAGTCCGCCTGCTGATGCAGGGGACACAGGTTCGTGCCCCGGTCCAGGAAGCTCCCACATGCCATGGAGCAGCTGGGCCCGTGAGCCATGGCTGCTGAGCCTATGCGTCCGGAGCCTGTGCTCTGCAACGGGAGAGGGCACAACAGTGAGAGGCCTGCGTACCGCAAAAAAAAAAAAAAAAAAAAAAAAAAAAACTAAGGCAGTAGCACAGAATCAACAAATAGCAATGGAACAAAATAAATATTCCAAAACAAAACATATAATGAAATGTAATGTGATACAGAAGTGTCATTGCAAATCAGAGGAGGATAGAATGGAGTATTTGATAAGTGGGGCTAGAATTATCCATATGGAACAAAATAGATTTTAATTACTACTCCATAGAATACACAAAATAAATTCTGTGTATGATTTTGTAAAGAGTCAACTTGGCTAAACTGAACTATGTTTCCTAGAATTCCTTTCTCTATAGGTCTTTGTTGGTTAGGTTTACCCACCAGAGAAATTTGCTTGAGATTTGAAAAGAGGAAGATAACAGAAGCCATGTTTACTCTCTGAAGGTTAATGTAGGTCAGGGTCTCTTGCAGCTCATGCACATTTTTGCAATCTGCTGGCTGAATGTTTTGGCATAGAAGAGTAGCTGAGTTTCATAGTTCCTTGAGTTCCAATGTGATATCTTCCTTTACCTTTCCCACATCCTGGGTCAGGTGCCATTGTAGCTCCATGACAAGAGTGGCAGCCGGCACATCCTGCAGGTCATCCTCAGTTACAAGGTTGGTGGCTTGGAAAATGGGAGAGGCCAATGTTGCCCAGTGAGAAACAAAGGTGGGTTCCAGCTTGTTTCACACAATTCCAGTTTTGTCTTCTCTCAGCATTTCACATCTATTATTCCTTCCGTACTCTCTGCCCTATGACTTTACACTCAGCACCAGTTGCAGAAGAAACAGCAGAAACAAGACTGTTTTACCAAATTCCACAGTGACAGAAGGTAAAGTCCCTAAAGAAATTCCTTATTCTACATCATTTGCAGTGGTTCTGTTTCCCTGATTATACCAACTGATATACCACTTTAATGTGAAAGGCAAAATTATAAAAATTTCACAGGGTAATATGGGGGATATTTTTGTGACTTCTACAGAGAAACATTTTTAAAATAAGACGTAAAACCATAAAAAAGATATTGGCAAATTCAATAACATTATCATTTTAAAATGAAAAGGCAAATCTCAGTCTTGGAAAAAGATATTTGCAACACATTTAACTAAGAAAGAATTATTATCCAGAATAATAATAAAAAGAAAACTCCTACACATCAACCCAATAAAAAATGGGAAAAGAATAAAAATGGGTAATTTACCAAGCGTTGATCTCAAATGGCCAATAAGCCTATTAAAAGATGATTTATCTCAGTGATAGGAAAATGCCAATTATAAGTAAAATAAAATACTTTTCACACCTATCATACTGGCAAAAATTAAGAACTCTGACAATGTTAAGTGTTGACATAGGTGTGGATAAAAGCCAATACTTATACACTGTTGGTACAAATGTAAATCCATATAACCATCTTGAAGAAAAATGTGACAGTAAATCTAATAAATTTGAAGATGTAAACACCATAACCCAGTAAGTCTATCCCTAGGTTTACACCCTAAATAAACTTGTGCTTGTGCACACAAGGTGACATAGATTTTTTTTTAAAAGGTGAGTTCTTAACAGGATTATTTATAACAGCAAAAACTAATTTTTACATTAACAGAAGATAGATAAATATAATACTATGCAATAGTGAAAATGAATGAACCAAAGTTGCATGAATCAACATAGATGAATCTCGTAAATATAATGTGAGGTGGTTAAAGCTACAGAGGAATACTTGAAGAATAATGTCATTCATATATAAGTAAATTCACATAAAACAATATTATATATGTACTATATATTTAAGGAGATACACATAGGTTAAAATGTAAATGCATGGGAATAATAAACACCAAATTCAGGATAGTGATTATCTTGGTATGGGAAGAAGTGGGTTGTATATAAGATAGAAGAGATTCTGGTCAGGAAGGTCTGCCTAGCAAGCTTCAATTCTATAGGAATGTTTAGTTTCTTAAGCTGAAAGTATTTCTGCAGAAGCCGAAGACAGAGCTCTTAGGCTGAGGATCCATAAAAGACTCTGAGACACACACCACAGTACTAGCCAACTAATGGAGCTGCTACCTCTGCCACAATCAAGGGGCTACTGAATCAAAAAGCTGCCCCTGGGCTACCAGCTTCAGAACCACGCTGCCAGAATCACACATAAAAAACACTGACATGTATATTCAGTGCCAAAGTCAGGGACCGCTGAATCAGGAAGTTGCCACCACAGCTATTGATTCCAGAACCAAGAAGCCTCTTGTCACAGTCTGCTCCAGCTAAGGAGTGTCCCGAACCCTACCTCTTTCCCCACATAACTCAGCTCCAAATCAAAGCGTCACCCAGATGCTTTCAATTGGTGTAGCCTAATTCACATATCTGTACTCTGGCTGAAAGCAAAACTATAAAGTATAGGTTTGTTCTTTTCTTCTTTAAAAAAATGAGGATAATAATGAGGAGGGTATTCAAGAGAGGGTATTCAAAAAAGTTTAAGCAGACTACAATGACAGATTCCATTAAAGTGAGAGGGAAATTTCAACTTTGCACCTGTACCCTTCTACGCTGTTTATTTGTATTTTTTTTTACCATGGGCATGTATTTTGGTTTTTTTTAACCATGTCATAGGAACTGCTACTTGCCTTTCCATATGTAGCTGAGCTTCTCCCTCATTAACAGATAGAGAACCCAGCCAATGAGATACACAGAAATCTGTGTGCAAATTCCAGTAAGTGTCCTTGAAGGAAAGAATGGGCCCTTCTTGGTTTTTTTCTTCCTATTTGCTGGAGTGTAAATGTAATCACTGATTTGATCAGCCACTTTAAATCATAGTCAATAAGTTAAAAATGGTAAAATAGCAAGAGAGAAAGAACTTAAATCTCTTGAAAATGGAGCTAAGCTTTGGACTAACTGTAGATAAGTTTACATGAGAGAAAAATATATGTCTATTTATTTAAGCCACTTTTGTCACCAGGGTGGGTGGTAGGAGATCAGGTCTTGGTTACTGGCAGCCTAACCTGATGCTAACTGATGTAGAAAGTAGTATCATTATTTTAATATCTACTTAAAAATTAACACTAAGAACAACTAAATAGACCTTGGGATTTGAAACCTTGGGATTAAGAGCCTTGCCCTCTTACAAATCCCTAGAGCAAAATTCAGTGGGAATTTGCTGAATTTTTTAGAGGAGTTGATCAGATGTGAATACAAGCTTCACATCTCTCCAAATAGTTATGTTGTTTTCTTTCTAACCTATCAAGGTTCTCAATATTTTTCTTATGAATTGTATTCTAAAACTGAAGCCATAATTTAAAAGATTCTGTCATATGTTAACTATAGTACATGGGTTATCTTTCAGTTCTTAATTTTACTTCCATCTTAATACTACTATAAATTAATTTTATTATTATATTTTAGTTACTATTCTATTTACTAAATTAATTAGGTTATTAATATATAATTAATTTCAAAAATTAATGTAAACCTGCCCTGTGCCAGGCACTTGGTTAGGTGCTGCAGATACAACAATGGATATTACAGTCCAATCCACAGGATGAGCTCACACTTTAATCGGGAAGATGGGCACATAAATCTTTACCATACATTGTGATAAATGCTATAATATGCTGTTATTAGGACACTAAAAGTACTAATTGGAGTATCACATCCTACAAATAGCTAATTAACGTTTAGTGCTCTCACTCTGATGTACAGCTCTTTAAAAAAATTTCTTAAATGTGTGCCTATCTATTTCTCCCTATGTTATAGCTATTTAGCCTGGTACTGATCCCTAGATATGCTACCATTTTAGATGAACAATTTATAGTCAAAGTTTTTATAATATCAAAGTTATGAATTCTATAGAACTTTTACCTAGATTTTTAATAATCTGAAAATGTATCTCTAATACCCAGCTAAAATAACATTTAAAAATATACACTGATAAGTATCAAACATTACACATTTTCTACTCATTGCCTGAATTTAAAGCTAGTCCTCCAGGTTAGCTAAATATAATTGCCTTTTTCTCTTTAAAATTGTCTTACAAATAATGAACTCACATTTTAGTAGAATGC
Source organism: Physeter macrocephalus (assembly GCF_002837175.3). Classification (NCBI taxonomy): domain Eukaryota; kingdom Metazoa; phylum Chordata; class Mammalia; order Artiodactyla; family Physeteridae; genus Physeter; species Physeter macrocephalus. Next base: position 122,942,237 of record NC_041217.1, read on the forward strand.
TTTCTAAGCCATTAACTTTCAGTTTATGGATGAAAATATGATATGAGACAGGCTCAAATCTTCCTGAAAATGAGATATTTTACATGTATCATTTTTGCTTTGTTTACAAGGATTATCACTTCATCACTGTACAAAATAACTTTGCATCTGAAAATTGATGGCCTTAGTAGTGTATTACAGTATTTTGGGGGGTATAAAAGTCTTTAGTCTTAGAACCAATATCAAGCCTAACTTAGTTTTTAATGCAATGTAAGAAAAATAATCACATAATGACTAGGAAATTTGGCAGGCCATTAAGAGAATTAACACAGTATTGAGGAAGCTGAAGTACTTTGCTAAGACTTGGTATGTAAGCACAGTCACTCCTGACTATAAACACAGCCATATATCTCTTATTCAATAAGCCAGCAAGATGCATTATTTTTTTAAAGGCCAGATGCTTGGGGGCAAAATAAATGGCTAGCATGAAAGGGCTAAGCCAGCAGATACAATCACATAATGAAAAAAGTTTAGGGAAAGAAGTGGAATGTGAATTGTGTGGCTATCAATAAAAGCAAAATATTGACACATTACTTCTTTGGGAGGCAGTGGGGAGATTTCAGGAGGAGTGGTAGGCTGAGAAAGCCTGGATCTCAGGAGACACAAAGCAGCTGCATGCTAAATGCATCACAGTTGATGAAGTATACCCCCAGGTAACCTAGCAAATAATGAATTACAATCATCTAAGCGAGGCTAAAAATAAGGAATCAACTCAATTTCCCCTTCTTTCCCATTGAGCCTAATGCTGGCAGCATTCTACAAAAAGAAAGACCTGCACTACTTAGAATATCGTTCAGTGCTCAAAAAAGTCTATTATAATAGGTCTTACATATTTGTGTGACTTTAAATATCATTAAAACAGTCATCATATGTGTTAAGAGTTTTAAAACCAAGCAGTGTTATCCAACAATGCTGAAGAAAAATATAAGATATTGTCAGTAATTCTCTTTCTGCTAAATTCACTTGGAAGGTTTGGGATAGAGTATTTCTATTATTAGTCAACGCTGTTTACGAAAACAACATGATGATCATTCATTATATATACTATTTATGTAGTTGGGTTTACTCACAACAAACATTCATTCACCATATATTCATTGAGTTCTTACATCAAATACTATGCTATATTCTGTGGAGGAACAAAGTAGTGCGAGACACGAGCCCTGTTAGGAGTTTATTGTATAATACAAGAGATTATATGACAAACAAGACTACAATTTTGAAAATGATAAATGCCATTAGAAAGGTACAGTAAAAGTTCAAGGGTGGTTCAGACGATGAGGAAAGGAAGAATAACATTTATTCATTCACTCAACATATATCTCAAGTTCTCTTCCAGGCATTGGGGATAGATTGGTTAACAAAACAGACAAGGACCAAGCCCTTCTTTGCTTTCACAAATGTTAACACACTTTATCTCCATGAGAACTTGGTAAGGCAAGTATTACTGTAAGAGGGTGATCGCTTTACTGTTTGGAATATAAATAATAGCCCCCAAGTAGTGTTGAAAGCACAGGGCTTATAATAGCAGGAAATTCAGTCTCCCTACTCCCATCCTCCCTAGACTATAACCCAAAGTGCTAACATATCAAAGGACGAGTCCTCTTTGTTTTCATTTTTTTGACTGGGGAGAGAATTTAAAAATTCCTAATTAAGGAGGGGGTTCTCTAGGCTAATATCAAATACTATTGCACAGGACTATTTATTTCTTAACACTATATCCTCAAGATGACTGAAGAAACTAGGAATGAATTTAACAATGGTTTATTTTAAAAACAAAGAACCAAACAAAAGTAGCAAAACAACCTCCCATATAGATCCTGAGTGTCTGAATACTGCATCCTAGTCTTCTTCAATAAGCAATGCTTACATTGCTATCCAATGAAAATTTTTTTGGTTCTGAATGATAACACTGTGGAATTGGAATTATCAAAATTGATCCAGTTATGTGCACTATGCTAGATTTTCTTGAGCAGAATAGACTATTAGATTATAGGAAGATTTTCAGCAATGAGAATTAAATCAAAATTTATTTTCTGGTTAGTCCAGGGAAATAAGTTAATTAGAGTACCTAATTCCATAATCATTCTGGGTAAAATAGTAGCATTTTATAAATTTAAAATACTGTTAATATTGATAATAATATTATATTTTTTCCAAATTCCTCAAATCCCTTCAGATTTAGAATATCTTCCTTACAACATCTCTTTAGGTATACAAATATTAATGATTAATATTTGGTATTATCTCTGATTATCATAGTAACTCTTGAATGTTATTCTCATTTTAAAGAGAAGGAAACTAAGGCCCTATAAGTAAGAATATATGAAACCATAATTCAAAGGTAAGTTAATAAAATCATTTCATACCCTAATAGTTCTCAACTAAGCTATGCTTCAAAATCATCTTTGGACTTTCCAAAAATACAAATACCCGGTGCCGTGCTGAGAACTGTGACTCTGAGTCTTTATGATGGAGTCTGTTGTTATTTTTAAAAATCTTTACTGATAAATCTGATCTAGCTTAATGGAGCAAACCTGTCAAATAGCAAATTGGATACAAGATGCTCCAGTATCTAAATGAAATAGAAGCTAAACAATAATGGGAAGAGTTAAAGTGGAAGGATCATCTGTTTTTCTGAGTATAAAAGAAATAACGAGAGAAGTAGTGCTCATGGTTTACATAATTGGGCTTTAGGTTGTCACCAACACAGACTTTCTCTGATGCCAATTCTTTCAAGATGAATGTGGTAAGATTACTGGTCTCTTCTAATGAAGAGCAAGTGAACACAGAAGGAGCTACCATCTCCTTAATTCCAACTTCTGATTTCTCCTCTTTACTAGATTAAGGGCCAAGGCCTGGGTCAATGCATCAGTAAGCACTCACGCTGCTGCTCTCTGCACCTATGCTCTGGCTAGACAGACATGGCAGACTGACTGGTGCAGCCAAGCTAATTACCCTCATAATTCTTTCTGAATCCTATGCATTAATCAGATTTGGCACAGAAGATGAAATTTATTTTGGCTGTCTAGATTATTCATTCATTCATTTACTCATTTACTAAACCAACACTGAATGCCCACTATTGTTTTAGAACTAGTGCTTGATATTGGGAATACAATGATAAATAAGTCATGCACCCTGCTAACAGTAAATGGCAGAAGAGCCCCTTCTACCTATGCAGGCCTCCATTTCCAAGGCGCTTTTTACAGCACTCATGTGCCATGTATCATAGCTCTTCATTCAAAGATGTTTAAAACGTTTGTCTAAGTCTTATAACATGTTCAGTGCTACTTTTTATCATTTTAATTCTCAGAACTAACCTCTAAAGTAACTACTATTATAATTTGTATTTTACAGAGGAGGGGACCGAGATTTAGAGAGGATAAGTAAATTGCTAAAGGCCACACAGATAGCAAGTGATAGAAAAGACTTGAACCTAGGTCCATCTGATTTCCATACTCATGCTTTTAACCACTAAACTCACCTCTCTGACATCTTTGAGGATAAGATTATTAATATCTGTCTAAGACCTGGAGACAGCCTGACAGAGAGATTTTCATCTTCATAAAGTGGGAATAATATGGTTTTATGAGTAAATGAGAAGAAGGAAGAAGGAAACAGAGGGAGGGAGGGTGGAAGGAAAATGGGTATAAGGAAACTGAGATCAGGAATTCACTACAGAGTCCACTGGAAGTGCACACCCTCACACACCTCCATTCATATGAAATTTCAGCCTCACTCAGCTGCAAATGTATCAAGGAATTATCAACACTTACTACTGTTCTGCAAAATCTAATTATAAGAAGAGACTTGCTATCTTCTCCAACCCACTCCCTCTCAGGTCCCTCCCATTCATCATCTGTGATGCCATATTCTGTTGGGTTTCCAGGCTCCCTAAAATTGGTTGGTTAGTTTATTGGTTTGGTTGGTTGATTTGCCATCTAAATGCGACTAAATCTAGTTTTTCCCTCAGTTAAACAAAACTTAAATAATCATTTGGTGGTCTCCAGTGGCACATAAAGGCCACGATTAAGGTGATCTCTGCCATGGCTATTGTCAATTTCTATTAAACAGACAAGAGAAATTAACATATGTAAAATTAATATACAGAAACCTCAACTAAATAGAGTTGGGAGACCAGAATGGGGAGCTCCCATACCCTGGGACAATAGCAGAGCCAAAAGGAAGAAGAAAGACTCCTCTTCTTTCCTGGCAAGGACTCAGACAATGAAAAGCCATGAACTCCTTGTTTACTACAGCCCTCCCAATTTATTTTCCCCTCTTTAAGAGCTCCCCTTCCTTTGCCCTGCAGGGGCTTGCAAGTGGCTCACCCTTGTTGCAGACTCTGAATTGCAGTTCTCTGCTGATCCCAAATAAACCCATCTTTGCTGGAGAAATATCTGTCTATTCATTTCAGGTCAACACATATTTAACTAGACCCTGGGTCTACGTTTGCCAGTAAGGTCATTTGCTAGTATTTAGCCAGATAAGAGTTCTTAGCTAAGGGTTCTAGGAAGGAGAGCAATAAATAGGAATAGTGTAAAGGGCAGTGAGAAGAAAGGAAGATAAGTATATTATTCCCTTGTAGTGCTGAGCACCCTGCAAGGCAAAGCAAATGATAATCAAACTTAAGAAAAGAACTTAAAAAGCTGCCTTTAGATTTGTCAGTGGTGAGAATTAAACTTATTTTCTGTTGTCAAAAGTGAAAATATGTTTATGCCAAAAAAATTTCAGCATGAAAATAGATAAAAAGAAGTTATATTCTTGCATGGTTATGAGAGGAAAAATGTTTTCACTCTCAACTCTTTGCATAAAGCAAAATTATACTGGTGGGGGGAGTTATTTAGAGTTCTGAAGCTAGTGCCTAGAACATTGTGGGTGCTCAGTAAATATTTGTAGAACAAATGAATGAATGAAAAGAAATATGAGGAAATCCTAAGTGTTGTGCCTTAAAATACCATAATTAATTATATCAGAGAATTTCTAAGAATTCATTTCATTGTGCCTTCAATTAATGAGCTGAAAACAAAAAATGAGTGATCTTTGGGAAAGAAAACACTTACCTGAAACATGAAATCTTTGCAAATGCTAAGTTTAGTTCATTTTTTAAATGAAACTAGTTTGTAACATGAGTCACTAGGATGATGAGACTTCCCCTACCTTGGATATAAATGAGAAAACGTCTTTACCTAATTCCATTTGTTTATCTCAGTAGGTCTTCTCCTTTACCTACTAAAGAGTCACTTTTTTCAAACATTACAGAGAAACACATTGAACCTTAATCAACTATTTAAAGAGTAGCTATTCTCTTCTATTCTGGCTTTGTAATTACCAATTACATTATTCTTTGCCCAAGGAGAAGAAACACTTCTGGACTTATTTTGATTGATTTTCATCAGGCAGCTCTCCTGCATCCTTAAGTAGCATCTTTCATAAGAGTTTCAGTTTTGCTTAGTCTATGCTAATAATAACATTTACATTTTTAGTTATTAATAGATGCAAATGTCTCATTCGTGTTTCAAAACAAAGACATAATAAAAAAGGGAAATAAATTAATTAATTCTGCTTTTGTGCAGTTTGAAAACCAGATCTCAGCTAAACATCATTTGCAAGAAAAGTGAATATTATTCAGAGGCTACAAGAGCCAAAATTGCTTCTGCTGGTTTAACTTAGTTTTCCACATTGTAAATAACAAATATTTACCTGTTCTCTTTCAGTAAACCTTGTTTTCCTCCTTATCTGTGCAAGATAAAACAAGAACAATGTGGCATTGGTTTATTTCCTTAATTCTGAGCAAAAAATTAAAAAAATCTACCCTTCTTTGGAGAGAGGCAGATGTGATTCTTCAGTGTAATACCCAATTTTGGCCTTTTTTTGTGAAGCAACTAAAGTTCCTGAATTACACACAGAAAAGGAGTATTGGGGTGGGGTATAGGGTGTGGAGCTAGCACTAGCATGAGGTGAAACTTCTAAGTATTCCCCTAGAGCTTGGCATATCCAAGACAGGGTTTGGAAAGGGTGACAAAGGACAGGTAGCTGATTCTTCTCTTCAACTAGAAATATATCTAAATCAAAGGATAATCCTGGAAAAGCAGCATGTTCCAACATACAGCCCCTTCTAAATAGTGCTGAGTAGTTGGAGAATTGATGACCATGTCAAAGCAGTTCTTGCTGAGGCACTACAATCCTCACTAGGTGGCCGCTTGGGTTCCCCAACTGTTACAAAATTTCTTAAACCTGGTACTTTAGAAATGGTTGGATTGCAGATCCTGAATAGCAGGACTTTCTCGACCATGAGGATGTGTGATAAAATCTGTAAAATGTTTTGTCAAACTACCCATACCTGCCCAGTGTCGCATGTGATACTCCTGGTGCCCTGGGGGAACTTCCCCAGCTGTGTGATCACAGGTCAACAGTGTCACAGGCCATGCCTTCTTTTTGTTTTACTGCATGACCACCTGATCTCACAGTGGTGACCTCACCCTTATCATTTGTTCTTCCCAATATGGTATATCTCCTGGCTAACTGTAATCTCCAAAACTTCCACAAAGTAATTATTCCTGAATCTCCCCTTTTTTGCCTGTATATTTTTTGCCATGCATTCTCTATATGCCTCTGATTGTTCCTTAAATATGGTATTACTCAGTCTTCTATTCTTTATTTTTAAAAATTTATTTGTTTATCTATTTATTTATTTATTTATTTATTTATTTATTTTTGGCTGTGTTGGGTCTTCGTTGCTGTGCGCGGGCTTTCTCTAGTTGCAGTGAGCAGGGGCCACTCTTCGTTGCGGTGCACGTGCTTCTCATTGCAGTGGCTTCTCTTGTTATGGAGCATGGGCTCTAGGCGTGCAGGCTTCAGTAGTTGTGGCACGTGGGCTCAGTAGTTGTGGCTTGTGGGCTCTAGGGCTCAGGCTCAGTAGTTGTGGCACATGGGCTTAGTTGCTCCACGGCATGTGGGATCTTCTCGTGTCAGGGCTTGAACCCATGTCCCCTGCACTGGCAGGCAGATTCTTAACCACTGCACCACCAGGGAAGCCCCAGTCTTCTACTCTTAACCATCTCCAATATTAATTCTTTATCTGCCACCTCTCTTAATAGTTCTTAATCCAAGTTACCTAACTGCCTGGTGTTTTTCCAACCCAAATTCTATTATCAGACAATCAAGCAACATGCTCCAACATATGAAAACTTTCCTTAAATCAAATTCATCTTTTTCTCACTTTTCTTCCTCCGGTCCTTTTACCTGCATCCCTCACCAAACTGTCATATCATTTTCTACCTAAATAGTCACAGAGGCATTGTTAGATCCTCTGCCTCACTCATTCTTCACATTTGATGCCACAGTGTCCTATTAATGTTATTGCTCACTCTTCACTGTCAAGTCTCTATCATGGATTAAAACCTTATCTTCTCTCTGAGGACACTAGTGAGTTCCTTCACTCCCTGCCTCCCAGTCTCTGGACTACATTTGTCTCTCTAGCTGGGGATGATAGCTACTCCTTCCCTAGTCTAGTTCTTTTTGATGAAGTTTCATGGCAGAATTACCTGTGCAGTAATCCTATCAATCTTACCGCTTAGCCCTTTCCTTCCAGGAGCATATGTTCCTCTAGAAATCAGTGCTGTGAGAAGAGTGTCAAGTACAACTTCCTGCTGTACCAGAACGACTGCTCCTTTGCATATTTAGCCCCGCTGCTGAGTCTACCCTTCACCTTACACTTAGGAGTTGTTTCTGCCAAGGATCCTGGTGATTCTCCTGCATTCATAGTTCCTGAGAGTCTGCTCCATGAGCCATCCCCTCTCCCTCCCACTGTCCTGAACTCCCACCCACTCCCTGGGGCTATCAGCTGTATCTGTGATGAACTCTAATTGTGGATGAGTTTATGGATTTCTTATGGGGCTCCTGAGACCCAGACAAATCGGGGAATGTGGCTGGACATCTGTTTGTGTCCCAGAGCATCCTATCACAGTTAAGGAGACAGCCTGCCCAGAGCAGCTGGAGGACTTTCAGCAGGGTGTTTCCTAATTCCACTTGCTGGCACACCAGGGAGAGACCTCTAGTCCAGCCCAGATACACACTGTTACACACAATTTCCCTAAAGCTCCCAGATAACAAAAAGGATGTTAATTCAGAAATCTGATTCACGAGTCATATTTTGATGAGTCATACTCATCTTAATTTGTGGTCCCCTCTCCTATTTCCTGACCTGCTTCTTCATGTCAGAGGCCCTCTTCCTGCCCTGCCTAATACCCCAGGATGCTGCAGTAGCTTCGAGCATATTAGAATTCAGGTCCAAGACTAAGAGAAGCCCAGAGAGAAACAGGAATTCCTTCTCCAATTGTTCTGAGGAATGCCTTTCCTAAATGAGGTATAGCTGAAATACTCTCTTTGGGGGATAAAGGGCCCCCAGAGGTGTAAACTAATCCAAAGGACAGCAATATCAGAATCCAGAATAGCACAAGAAAAGCTTAACATCTGTCCAAAACATTAACAAACACATAGCAGAATCACAGTTTCCTTTCCAAAAGTGCCCACTGGCTGCTGGATAAAGTCCAAATTCCCAAGCAAGGCAAAAAAGACCCTCCCCAATGGTAATAACCAGATGCTCTAGTCTTATATTCTGCCTCCCCACCTGATTTCCTTTCCAAGCTTCGCTCACCCTACACTTCATTATGCTAAACTACCTGCCATTCTCCAAGCATACACAATGTTTTCTGACTCACTGACTGTGTATATTCCACCTTCGACACCTGAGGAGCCCTATCCTCTCATGCTCTTTCTATGGTAGGAAAATAGGTGTCATTTCTTTTTCCAACGTCTCTTAGCAAAGTTATCTCTTGGTTTTCTAGGTTTCCATAGCCCCTTTAAGGGGCTCCAGGCAGTATCTATTAAAATACATTTTAATTGTTTATACGCACTATTGGATTCTACCTGGTATGCAGCTAATATCAATAAATGTTTTATGAATAAATGATTGAATCTTTCTGGTGTTTTTTTTTTTCCCCACAAGATTCCAATATTCCCTTTGATGTTACTCTCAGGCCCAGAAGGTTACTGATTCTTCTGCCCCAGTTGTTTGAGTCTTAAAGAACAGTTTTCTTCCTTAACAGCAATGGTAAAGGCCTGGAGAAAAGCGTGCTTACCTTGCCATGGCAGACAGCACAAATCAATCACAAATTAATTTCCCTGAACCAAGGGTTGTAAGCTGAGCTCTCTGGAAGCAGACACCAAGAGAGACAGAGTGTGGGTCCAGGGTTTTTATTAGGGATCAACACCATGGAAGGTAGAGGAAGAAATGGGACCCTGATGCAGGCCTGACAAGCCTCAGACAACACCCATCAGAGTTGTTCTGCTATGGGCCAAAATGCTGGACCTTCATATCCTCACCATGATTGATCACGGGAGGTAGGCTGCCTTGGGTAGGACATGGCCTTGGCTGAAATGATTCTCTGCCTCTGAGACAAACCTGAAGCAGCTGAATGCTGGGAGCTGTCAGCTGACTGCTCACCCAGCACCTGGGGCAACAAATCCTGCCTGAAGAGTGACCTGGATGGTGCATCTCAAGTCCACCACACCTAGAAATGGCATTGGACTTTTTCTCTGCGTACCAATGGGTGAGAGTTGGCAGGTAAGATGAATCATTATGCTACTCCTGCGCTCCAAGTTTTAGACCCCAATCTCTGAGGTATTTTCCTGTTTGAACTCTCAAAATTGTATCTCTTTTCCAGAGTTTCTGAAGTAGGGACAAAATGGTTGTGCTTAAAATTCAGAAGTGCTGTTAACGTTGAAACAGCAATTTCAGCAGTTTAAAATTTTTTAATTAAGTCTTTTCTACCAGGCAGGAACTGACATAGCTCCTTCTTTCCTCTGTATCCAGGAGATTTCAGGGAAAATTAACCCTTATTCTCTAATGGGAGTTCTACTCTCTTTCTCTTTTTCCTTGCTCCCTACCACCCCCTCCTCCCTGTTTGCCTTCTCCTTTTCCTCTGCCCTCCCTCTCTCTGGCTTTATCTCCTCTCTCCCCTCTTTTTCTCATTTCTCCTTTCCTTTTTTCTCTCTCCCTCTGAAGTTTTGTCAAAATTAATCAAACTTATCCATTGTGAGGTTGATGTTATGATCCATCTTTGTCCTAGAAAATATTCTGCAAAACTAACTTCAGATTAAAATATTATGAAGTCAGGAGGAAAAGAAAATAAAGAAAGGAACACTTGACTTTGTCTTTCTTCATTTTATTTGGATTTTAGACTAGAAAAATCTATTCCACAGTCTGAAATACCACTAGCACATCAAATAGCTCTAGATACCAAGGGATATGTTATAAACCGTCCTTGACAAGTGTTAACCAGTTCCATCCTCGTCAGTGATGAGATCTGGTTAATGGGCTTCCTTATCCCTCTAAAGGAAATTAGGGAGTTTGGTGAGTACATTTATCTGAACAAGTGCAAATGGAGTAAACTAATAGTGCTTCCTGTAGTTGTCACAGAAAACTCCAGTTTAAATGTCAGTATCTACCGAAATGGAGTTGGAAATACTAGTAGTGCTGAATCACCTTAAAAAATTCTTGGTTTGTGGCTGCATTTAACTATGACACATCAGTTAGTCCTTTCTTTTTGCCTCCATGATAGGAGGGACTCAGTCCAGCCTTCTGTTTATTCTTATCTGTATGAAATGCTACTTTTTAAAAAGGTTTAGTTTTATCACACAAAACTGTTTTTAATATACTTGGCCTTCTGAGAGAGGAGGTCTCAAGGAAAGCATCTGATTTTTGCTTATTAGAGATGAAGGATACAATGAAGATGGAAGAAAAAGTAAATGAATAAATAGTTTTACATAACAAATAACTTGGAGGTACATTGATGGGAATAAAATGGTATAGGATCTGACAGAGGGAAAAAATAGAAAGGGAGGATGAAGTCTGAACACTTACCATAAGAAATGGACCTTTGGCAAGAGGGAAGTGTCTTATAAAGGATTTTGAGGAATATTTGCTGCAATCTGTTTTTGGCCCTGATGCCAAATCAACCTGCCACTTTTTTTTTTTTTACAACCAGTGAGTTTAAAATGGTTTTTATATTTTTAAGTAATTGGAAAAAATCATAATAAGACTAATATCTTGTGCATATGAAAATTATATGAATTTCAAATTTTGGTGTCCATAATGGTTTTACTGGAACACAGCCCCACTGATTTGTTATGAATTGTCTATGGTTGCTTTTGCACTATAGACAACCAGATCACTTGACCCACAAAACCTAAAATAGTTACTGATTGGCCCTTTAGAGAAAAAGTTTGACAACCACTGCCTTAAAACAACTGCTCATTCTTAAGCATCTGCAGACTGATTGAGACAGCTCTCTTGATCTAGGATGAGCTCAGCTGGGCAGCTCTGCTTCCTTCATGAAGGCCTGCTGGTCGTCTGGAATGGCTCTGTTGCTCTTGTGTTCATTCTAGGGTCCAGGTGGAAGGGGAAGAAGCCACCTGGGGGAAGTTCTTCTCATGGTGAAAGCGGAGATACAAGAGGTCAGATGAGAATGTCACGTGGCCAAGCACAAAGTCTGAATAAGGAAACACTCTGATGAGGCATGACAAGGCTGTGAATGCTACAGAAAATGAGGAATCAAGGCCAGTAATTCAAACTACCACAAGCACCCTTATCCAAGGACTCCAAAAAGTCTAATCCAATCATGGCATCAGGCTCAAAGTTGAGGATCTTATGATCTACATCAGGTCCAAATGCAGTTTCTCTTAATCCAGAGACCTATGAATTTAAAAAAACAAGTCATCCCTCCTCCTCCTCCCCCATTTCCCACCCAAGGCTCCCAGTATACAAATGTGGAACAGGGACAGGCTAATCGTACAGCAGCCATTGCTCATTTAGAAAATCCAACAGATCAAATGCTCCAAGTCACCCTACTTCGGGATGGGAAATATTTGTGTATTAGGTCCTGGTTCTGGTCCTTGGGAGTGTATTCCCAGTCCGTTGCTATCCACAGACTTTGGTTCCATCCTCTGTGAGCTATTTCCCTGTCCATCATTCTCATTTTCCACTTGTGATGAAGGCTTTGGAAAACATGCTCTTTTTTGATGGCTGAGCTGTTTTCTCAGCTGCTTCCTGCTTGTAGACATTTGAGGGCCCAAAGTCCTTTTTAAATATCCAACAGGCAAAGTTTCTTTTAGCTCCGACTGTTTCTTTCTTCAAAACTTTATGGATTATCTATATATTTGATGCAAGTCAATGCCATTTGTCAAAAGCCACACTTAAAATTCCTTTTTAGACACGCCTCTCTCTCTCTATTTAATCAGGTACTTTGGGCCCCTCAGGCTCCCATGGGACTACAAGTTTTCTAGAAACCATTTTAGAGGTCTTAACAAAGGTTTTGACTCTAATTCCTTGGTTTGGCCTGGTTGTACGTCACCAGTTTATACATAATGCTCACACATTTGATCTAATCTTTGTCTTTGAACTCAATCTTAATTTGAGGATCTTTTACTGACTCCAGAAACTACGATAAGAAAACAATTTTAATTCTCCAACTCTGCAAGCTACATTCCCTCTAAATTCTCCTTGCAAGTTATCTAATACTTGTCTGAGCTTATCTCTTTCATTTAGGGAAATTATCAAATGCCATTAAAAACAACCAGCTTACACTCTGAACATTCTGCTTGGAAACCATCTTGCCAAGTTTACAAGTTCATCAGGTACTTTATTTTATTTTATTTTATTTTGCAGTACGCGGGCCTCTCACTGTTGTGACCTGTCCCGTTGCTGAGCACAGGCTCCCGGACGCGCAGGCTCAGCGGCCATGGCTCACGAGCCCAGCCGCTCCGCGGCATGTGGGATCTTCCCGGAGCGGGGCACGAACCCGTGTCCCCTGCATCGGCAGGTGGACTCTCAACCACTGCACCACCAGGGAAGCCCTGGGTACTTTATTTTTTAAGTTACAGGAGGTGATACATTTACCCAGTACTTTACCACTATTTTAGACAAGTAGTGTCAGTTAACTATTGACACATTAAAACTACATTAAAAAATAACTCAGTGCCTAAAATAACAGTGATTAGTTTTCGTGGATCAGCAGGCCAGCTGGAGTGATTCTGCTATCTTGACTGGGCTGAGCTGGGCAACTCTTCCTAAGTATGGTGTCTGTGGTAGCTCTGTTCCATGTATGTTCATTCTGGACCAAGCTAAATAGGCTCTTCTCATGGTGATTATAGAGTTCAAAAGGGCAAATGGAAACTCACAAGGCTTCTTAAGGCCTACAAATATATTACTGTTACTCCCACTGATTTATCACTGAACAAAACAAGTCACATGACAAAGACCAAAGTCAATAGGTAATGAAAAAAATACTCCATCCATGATGAGACAGTGGCATGTGTATGGATCCAGGGAGAAATGAAAAACTGGGGATCAGTTAATTCACCACAAATACATCAATAGATGATATAAAGATATTTGATAAAATCCAGGAAATAATATCTAATAAAAAATGCTTGGTGAAATATAAACAGAAAAAAATCACTAGCAATCTTTTCCTAAATAATAAAAGATCAAGGTTGTTCATCTTTTATTATTTAGGAAAAGATTGCTATTGGGTTTCCCCCATGAATTCTAGGATATATAATAAGACCAAAAAATAAGAAGAAAAGGAATAGGACAGAAGGAGGAGGAAAAGGAGAAGGAGGAGGAGGAGGAGGAAGGGGAGGAAGGGGAGGAGGAGAACCTGAACGGTTTAACAAGATAGAAAACAAAAGATGTAACTATTCTTTTTTTCTATAACATAATCATCTACTTAGAAAACTTGAGAGTTTAATTTAAAGAAATTAATAAGAGAATTTGATAAAGTGAATTAATGTAAAATATATAGGTATAAATATACTTATATGTATATATAAATATACATTGTATAAAATATGTATATTGATATACAGTAACTATATAAAAATTATTAGCTTTTCTCTCTTCTAGCAATAAACACTGAGAAATAGAATTAGGAAAATTATCCCATTTACAATAATAGAAAGCTACTCTAAAACACTTAGGAATAAATTTTACCAAGAGAAAACCATAAAATCTTATTGAAAAAGAGAAATTAAGATTTGAATAAATGGGAAAATATACAGTGTATTAACCAGGAAAATTTAGCATCGAAAATATCAATCTAACAAAATTTATGTATAAACAGAAGTCAATTTAAAGTGAAAGTCCAACAAAACTTGGAATTGGATAAATTGATTTAAAATTTTACATAGAAGCATATAATGGCCAAGATACTCAAATTCATTATTATTTAGGGAAATGGAAAGTATAATAACTCTTTACATGCATCTGACTGCCAAATATTCAAAAGAGCAATTATACGTATTCTATTGCTGGGCATAATGAGAAGTGGAGGAAAAGGCACTGTTATGCATAGTTGGTAGAAATAGGAGCTGTAACAGTTTTTCTGGAGAACAATTCAGCTACCATATGATCCAGAAATGCTACTTCAACTGGGTGGTGGGGGTAGTGGATCTTAGTACATATATATAAGTATGTTTGAGTCAGAATTATTTTCAGAGGTTAAACATTTTTAAATAAAGTGAATTCCTATCAACAATAGTTTAATATACTATATTAACACAAGGAACTATTATGTAAGCCATCAAAGAGAATGAATTAGCTCTATACCAACAAACTTGGAGAAATGTCCACAAAGGGATTGAGGAGTGAGAAGAGCCAGGCAAAAAAAGTATCCATATCATTATCTCACTGTTATTAAAAAATGAGATATTAAAAAACACCTGTGCATAAGTATATGATTCTATGAAAAATATTGAAGGCTATATGGTAGGTTCAATAAAACAGAACTTAGAAACAGACTAGTATGTATGGGAAATCCTACGTTATATAAATATAAATAAGTTGGGAAAGAAAAGATAATTAAATAAGTGGTACTGAGACAATTGGCTATACATATGGAAGTTAGATCTCTATCTTATACTTACTTAAAAATAAATTTTATATTGATTTGAAAGCTAAATATAAACAAGCAAATCTTTAAAACATTTAGAAGAACATGTAGACAAATATGTTCATGATATCAGGGGAGGAAAGAATTTTTTAAACAAGACAAAAAAGCATAAAGGATAAAAATAAATTTAAGTACATTAAAATTAACTTCTGTATATCACGAGAAAACAAATTAACTTCTGTATAAACAAAGAAAATACCAGCCACAACTGGAAGAATACATTTGCAATGCAAATTACCATCAAAATTATTATCTAGAATATATAAAGAGCATATACCACTCAAAAGTAAAAGAAAACTCAATAGAAAAGTGAGCAAGAGATAGGAATGGGGAGTTTATAGAGGAAGCCACTTGAATGACCAATAAGCATGAAAAGATTCTTGACATTATTATTAATCAAGAGAATGCAAATTAAAGCCATAGATATTCTTTCACAGTTATCAAATTGGCAAACATTTTTAAAGTTGATAATCTCAAGAATTGGCAAGGATGTGAGACTGGCAAAACACTTATACAGTGACTGACGTTTAAGTTGCAGATCTAGTCACTAAGACCCAAGAGTTCTACTTGTAGGTATATGCCCTAGGTAGACCCTCATAAGTGGGTGAGAGGAGACATGTATAAAATATTGTGGCACAGATTGACTAGCATTTTGCCAAACCTGTTTCCACCTTTTCCTGGGTATAAAATTAGACTAAATTTCCTCACCTCCTTCCCATTAGATGTGGCCCTGCAACTGAATTCTAGCAAATAACAGGTGAGTGGAATAAATGAGCTGCACGTCTAAGCCTGCCTCATAGAAAAACAGCCACACATTATCCCCGTGGTCTTTTCTCTTCCACGGCTTGAAGCAAACAGAGACTTTGAGAAACATGTGATGAAAATAGTGGAGTCTTAAGATGGAAGTACCTGGGCCCTCCTGCTTGGAGGAAAGTCTCCACCAATTGAAAATATCCATTCTGGTCTTTAGGTGAGATAGGAATAAAGTTCTATCATGTTTGAGCCATGATATATTTGAGAATTTGTAATCAGAGTGGCTAATATTACTTTAACTAATATAGATGCTTACTGCACCATTATTAGTAAACATTAGAAAAGTTCATTAGTAGGGGATTCAGTAAATTGTGGGATGTTCAAGGGATGTAATACTATTCAAGAGTTAAAATTAATGTACTTGATCTATGTGTATAAATATAGGTAGACCTCAAAATGTTAGAATTAATTTTAACATATACATATATAGTCTTAGATCACGTATGCATACTTATCAAAACAATAAATATGTTTGGGAAGTCATCTAATCTCTCAGTCTCAGTTTCCACATCTATGGTATTTTATCAAACCTCAGATAACATTGATTATAAGATGTATTATTTTAGGTACCAATAAGAGAGGGAAAAAAACACTAAAAAAAAACTGTTAAACTATGAGAAAATGCTATACTTTTTATCAATTTGAAATTCTATTTAATACTTATGGAAAGAGTTCTAAGACTTAATTATATATAATTTTTTTCATTTTTCATATACCTATATAAAAAGGAAACTTTAAGCAAACTAAATTGGTTAAAGTCCTTCTAAAAGATCTTTACTTTCAGACTCCATCTCTTCTGAATCACTTTTGACTCAGAGCCATTTGATATCTACTTTTCCCTATACTATAACATCTCATGTGCCATCAAAATTATTGTTGTGGCAGCAGAGAAAAAATGCTAGGAGAACCAAAGTCTTTAGTGCTAGTTTTTAAGCAGGATTTGCAATTATGTCAAACTATCCTACTTTTGATTTTGAAACTCAGTTCAGGAATCTTACTAAACATTTCTGATATATCCCCTCCTCTACCGTTTCCTCACAATAATTTAGTTTAGAGTAAGCATTAAAATAGTTTTCTACAATTATCTCTGGAATTTTCTTCTAAGCTTCTGACACTCCTCTGTAAATTTTGATGATGGTTTTTTTGATGTTTACAAATCAGAGGCAACAACTGTGTGATCACTGCTGTCTGACTGAAAGTAGCATTTCCACGTGGAAATTCCTTAAGAAATTTATATATGTCTCTGAATCCAAAATCTTGTGAAAAATTGATAGAGAAAACAAGAGAAGTATTATAATTCTCCTATAAAAGTTAAAGCTTAACAATCAATAGAGAGACATTACTAAGCAATCATTCTTGCTTGTAGTTGTTGCCATATTATATGTGTTTGTGGCCCTTTTTGCAGGTAACTTTCTGCAATGAGCCATTCTTGTAAATACAATAATTATTAAGTTTATAAGCATAGTGTACTCATACGAATTTTATGAGTGGTATTTTAAGAATCAACAAATTTCTACTCCTTAAATCAGCAATTTCACCATGTGAATCTGTATAGGAGTGTTGATCTGGCTAGGAAATCCAAATGTTATGCTACTCTAATAATACCCCATAATATTCACTGGCATTTTGTAATGCTTGGATATTTGCTATAGGTATACTTATTTGTAACTACCTTAACAAAAAGGAGGCAACAATTGCAAATATTGTTGTAGAACACTACAACATGAAATTGGAGAGAGATCTAAAATATGAAATAGCAAAGGCAATATTGATCTCAATATCAAAATCAAGAAAGGCTGAAAACATAGCTTTACTTTTTTTTTTTAAAGAGCTCATATGAAGCAGCCTATGCCTTAACAACAAACTTGACAAAGTTGAGGTTCCTTTGGACATACTCAGATTCAATCAGATGAACATCAATGTAAAATGGAAAGATATTTTTACATCTAGAATATTTGTTACAAGACACAGATCAGGATTATCAGGTGGGCAAGTAATGCTTTGTGTTTTAAACTTTCATTTTAAGAATAATAACTTTTAAATATTAAATATTTTGTTTAATTTTTCATATTTTAGACAATTTTTATTTACTTTTATAAATGTGTCCTAGTATGAAATGTCTATATCAAATAGAGATTTGTGGGTTATTAAAATATATTCATTGATGGTGTCAATAAACCATGCATTTTCCTGTTGTTTTTAAATAAGAAAATCTCAGTACAATCCTATCATACAAAAAATGATTCACTGTTTATTATTATGGTCACTGATTATTATTTGAAACATATAAATAGTGTGTTATGGAAACAGCAGAATAACATAGTTAAGGGAATTCCTGAAAAGTCCCCCAAATTCTGATTTTTACTCATGAATCCCAAAGATGAGTATCTATTGGAAATTTGGAAACAGTGGCCAACAGCAAAAATAAGATACTTTTGATTGTAAGATGCATCCAATTTCAATGATGTTAAAATGAGCGGGGGGGGGGGGAAATGTGGGTCTTAGAATCAAGGATATGCAGTATTAAATGAAGATATCATATTAAAAGATAATCTCCCTCACATTCCTTCTAGGTCTAAAATATTCAGTGAGCTTATGGTTTAGAATTTTCTAGGAAGTAGAGCACACTAATAATTGCCCAGAATGTTAGTCATATCTTTCTCTTTTTCTTCAGTCCTCTTCCTCCATTCTTATCCTAGTAGATAATTTTCTGGTTTTTAAAAAAATATTTCTATCTTCTCCTCTACTTTAAGTAAATTGTAACCAAACCTTAATTTTTAGGTTTTTATAGTGTTCAATGATATTAGTTTTAACTGTTTTATAAGTATATACTACTTTCATAATAAAAATATATTGATTTAATTTTTAATGAAATGTTTAATGTAGAATGTAAATATGTTCTGTAGAAGGTAAATAATTTGAAAAAGTATACTTTCCTCATTTGATTTTTTTCTTAAAACAGCAGAACCATCCAAAAAGTACTTTTAAAAAATCTGCTCACTTTAAAAATACAATGGTAATGTTAGAGCTAAAAAATGGTGAGGGATAACAGGGATAATACTTAGTTTATTTGATAGCCACAAAACCTATATTGTTCTTCCTTGGAATGTCCTCAATAGAAGAGATTCTTTTCAAGTATTTTCTGATGGGTTGAATAGTAGTGAGTTTTGGGTTCACACTAGGTGGTAATGATAAAAAAAAGCTTATTATAACTTTAGAGTTTTGTTAATCACATTACTTTTTATTATAATCTGACTCTTAAGAATTAGAAAAACATAAACTTACATGGCAGAGGCAAAGTATGAATATGCTTAACTAAGTAGTCTTTAATATCTTCATGTCTCTATACTTCACTTCTCATCAGGAAACCAAAATCCAAATATGGCTTTGCTAATACTAGAGTGTTGATTTCAGTAATTGCTGGTCCCAGAATTTCAATCCCAGTCTTGTCCCTCACTCTCTTTTGCAGTTATAGGACAAGTCGGTTTTCCCTTCTCTTAGAAGGGAGATAACTATATCTCAGAGGAGTCATGTGAGATTTCTTGGTTAATATTTGCAAAGTGCTTTGGTGATTAAATGGATTGTCAAATTGATAATTATTATTATAGAGGCTGGCACAGTAAAGGGGTCTACCTGGAAGATTGGCAGCCGGCAAAATTTTAAGTTGGTTGCAAGAGTTCTCATTATCAGAGAATGGCTGCTTTCAGAAAATGTATATTTAAATATTAACAACATTTGAGGAGCAAATACTCCCAGAGATGAACATATGCTTTGAATCTACAATTATTTATGCATCTTCCCTGTGCCTCCTCTATGTCTGTATTTTAAAAATTCTGTAGGTGAACAACTGAGGTTCAGTCTCAAGGTCATTGAAGTGACTGTGATTTTATTAGTATGATCATTGAATATGCTATAGAAATGTAACTGAAGGCATTAATATGTACAAACTAAATAAAACTATACAGGTGGTGGGAAAAGTTATTTATGGTGCTGGAATTTTACCAGTTTGGGAAATAATATAATGTGTGTATCTCTGGAAACAATGTAAACTCAGCCTACTCAACAGAGGCAGTAAAAGAAATCTAAGCAATTCTGTAATTCTATGAGGAGGGTAATTTCACTGACAACAGCTTTCCATAATTTTACTCTTTTAGATAGCAAATAATTTTCCTTATTCTTTATTTTATTGCTATTTTGAATTGCACTCCTTGCTGGAGTTTCATCTTTTACTAATAATTCTTTGGGAGATGTATTTTCACTGTTTTTCATATGGCAGTTACTGCTAGCAGTACTAGTTGAAACCAACAGAATTACAACTCTCTTCAATATCCCTACATGACATGGGTAATATTTCAGTTTAATCCAGGGGCATGAATTGAGTCAGGAACAACCATTTCAATTTCTACTGCAGTTTGTTTAGGCTTAACATAGACTAGCTACCATATCCTCTCTCGGTGAACCACATTAAATTGCTTACAGAGACCTACTCAGAAAGCAAAAGGCATGGCTTTGCTATTCTCATGACATGCTTTTGCCTAATAATCATGAAAGCTATAAAAAGAAATCCACCACAAATGTCCTTCAGAAGCTCCAAACTACTGCCCAACGACCAAGTTCCCACAAGAGAAGTTAAATAGCTATTAAGATTACTTCGCTTTTATATAACATTATGTTTAGTACAATTTTTCTTAAAAACCAAAGGATTTCATCTGTAATAATAGACCAGTCCTGTTTCCCTGTAGCCCTGTCCATAATAATATGACTCTGCTACATACTTAACCATGTAAGAGACTGAATGAATGTGAAATGATTAATCCATACTCTCAATAGTTCTAGAATTAAGGACATTAGTTTACAAATGACTGGCTGAGGTAAAAGAATTTTTTATAGCCATATAGAAGAAAATACATTGGGTGCCAAATGAAAAGATCTTCAGTAAAACAGGGCCAAGTTCTTTATAAAGCCTATTTGTTTCCCCTTAAACTGTACGAATGCACTTGTTTGTATCAAAAACCCATCATTGGGCTTCCCTGGTGGCGCAGTGGTTAAGAAGCCGCCTGCCAACGCAGGGAACACGGGTTCGAGCCCTGGTCCGGGAAGATCCCACATGCTGCGGAGCAACTAAACCCTGCGAGCCACAACTACTAAGCCCACTTGCCTAGAGCCTGTGCTCCACAACAAGAGAAGCCACAACAAAGAGAAGCCCGCGCACCACAACAAAGAGTAGCCCCCGGTTGCCGCAACTAGAGAAAGCCCGCACGCAGCAACGAAGACCCAACACAGTCAAAAATAAATAAATTAAATAAATAAAATTTTAAAAATCACTATTAAGGATATCATCAATGAACTTAAACAATAGATTTTGCTGAAACTAACACATAGTAGGAACGTAGTAATAAATGTCGGTCCAGTGAGTGAATGAAGGCATATGGTTATGACTCATTCCTTCTAGCTGGAGATAAATGTATAACACTACACATAAAGATAACTGAAGAATTGTATAAATTGTCCTGATAAAATAAATTAAAGCTTGAAAGTGATTTTTTGGTAAATTATCAAAACAGTTGTTACATCTATTGCTCAATAACCCTGGCTTGTTTTTGGCAGTGTGGTGGGTAGAAAAAACACAATAAGTGAACCAAAAAAGGAGGAGGCTGGAATTCTAGTCCTGACTTTTAGCTTTGGGTTAATTAGCTTTTGGCACTGGACAAAAGACTACAAGTACTACGTTCCCTTATGCATAATGAGGAATTATGTTATAACCTGTTCTAACATGCTGTCTATGTAGGGAGCATGATTTGCTAACTTCCACAATACAGAAAAAGATATTTTGATTAGTTCGTGTTATTTCTTTCATATCACCTTATAACTATCGATTAATACTAATCATCATTGACCAGATTTGAGGCATTAACCTATTATTTATTGAGCAGATATTTATTGCAACATATAATGTGACAAAGTACTGGCCTGTTACTCCTTTTGCTTAATTTTTATAAATGCTAATTCCTGTATCTTCCTATAGTTTAATTTTCATTGTCACATATCACTACTTGGTCAGGCATACAGTGGACAGAAAGTGAAAATTTGCCTTATTTTGTCCCTGATGACATAGCCATGGAACAAACAAGATGAAGAAATTGTTGGTTATCAGTTGATAATGCTGTGCAACGTTGATAAATCATACTATCTGTTATATTGAAATGTGTGTTGGTTTTAAGGAAGTCAAACTCTTCTGAAATTATTGAGGTCGTCTCATCTTCACTCCTCTGAATATCCTATTCTGTGGCACAGATCAATGCACTGAAGCTTCATGATTCCCTGAAGGGCTTTTAGTACATTGGTAGTGCCACTTCTTTATACTCAAAACCTCTTGGGGAAAAACTGCTAGATGTATCATCTGCTTAGTTCTGCTCTCTTACCTTCTTAAACTACTGATCTCTGATTCTGCTTCAGCAGGAATATCTCTTAAACAGATGTCTTCTTCATTTTCTGTTATTCTAATAGTAATCAAAGACACTCTGTAGGTCTTTTGAACTTAACAGACTGACGAGTCTTTAAGCCTATATTAAATTTGTTCTAAAACCTTTGCTTATGAGTCTATGTAATCAGTTTTCAAGACACTCCCTAATTTTAAGAAATGTAAAAAAAAAAAAATCCCCAAATTACCTATGTAATATGAAAATGAAGTATGATTTTGCATTTACAATGTTTTGGTTTGGGTTTTAATTTGGCAGGAGGATGCATAATAATATTTCAACAGATTTAGCTTTCTAATTATTTTGTAGAGATTAGTATTCACAGGCATACCTCATTTTACTGTGCTTTGCTTTATTGCACTTTGCAGATATTGCACTTTTTACAGATTGAAGACTTGTGGCAACGCTGTATTGTCAGATGATGGTTAGCATTTTTTATCAATAAAGTATTTTAAAATTAAGGTATGTACATTGTTTTTTAGGCATAATGCTATTGCACAATTAATAGACTACAGTATAGTACAAACATAACTTTTATATGCACTGGGAAACCAAAACATTTGTGTGACTCGCTTTATTGCAATACTCACTTTATTGAGGTGATCTGGAATTGAACATGTGATATCACCAAGGTAGGCCTATAAATAAGTTTATATTTCCCGACACTTTTCAACTAAAAGTTACTGTGACTTGGGAGTTCCATTTACATCAAAAGATTTTATTGCATTCTTACTAGATGCAAAGTAGTAGGCACTCACAAAGAATTGACTAGAACCTTTTCTGCTTTTTAGATGCTTGTAGTCTAGTAAGAAAGATAAACCAAGTTTCTACACTACTTGACTAGAGTCAGGTAAGGACCAGAAAAGTATAAATACTAAGTTCAAAGGAGAGACAGAACATCTAGACAAAAGCCTTAAGAAAGGTGGCTTTTGAGGAGGGCTTTGAAAAGGAAAGGATTTTTTTTTTTTAACATCTTTATGGAGTATAATTGCTTTACAATGGTGTGTTAGTTTCTCCTTTACAACAAAGTGAATCAGTTATACATATACATATGTTCCCATATCTCTCTCCTCTTGCGTCTCCCTCCCTCCCACCCTCCCTATGCCACCCCCTAGGTGGTCACAAACCACCGAGCTGATCTCCCTGTGCCATGCGGCTGCTTCCCACTAGCTATCCACCCTACGTTTGGTAGTGTATATATGTCCATGCCACTCTCTCACTTCGTCACAGCTTACTGTTAGCATACGGTATTCGTTTTTCTCCTTCTGACTTACTTCACTCTGTATGACAGACTCCAGGTCCATCCACCTCACTACAAATAACTCAGTTTCCTTTCTTTTTATGGCTGAATAATATTCCATTGTATATATATGCCACATCTTCTTTATCCATGGAAAGGAAAGGATTTTAACAAGTGAGGATGAATCATTCTAAGAGGAGGAAATACACTAAACAAAAGTACAAAGGCTGAAATATGCAGGCATGTTTGGAGGACAAAAGCTGATAATTTGGTTGGACTACATGTAGGCTTTGTATATGCAAGTAATAAGAACTGCAACTGAAAGCTATATTGGACCAAATATCTTTTATAATGATCTAAGTGTTATTATATGATGTGATACTATTTTGTTATACATTGACCCAGGTTTATACATAAAAATTTCACTGGATCCACAGTAACTAAAGCCAAGGTTAGATGTGATATTTATAATTTTCTGGATAATACCACTTCTTATGTAATTAATTTTATAAAAATAAGTGGATTGATCATTAAGAATAGAACTTCTACACAATTAATAATAAGGGACTCTCCAGGATTCAGAAAACAGAGTTAAGAACCTTAAAGTCGTATTAAACAAAGCTAAAAGTAACATAACAGAATTTAAATTAAACATGAACATTGAATATGCAGATTAATCTTCATTTATCTTCAAGAAACCCTACAAAAAATTATTGCAAAGGCAGAAAAAAATGCATAAAACCAAAATGATAAAGTAAATAAAAAAACAATGGCAAGTAAGACATGCCAACAATATTTCAGAAGACAAGAAGCAGCTAGATGGCTATTTACTGAATATGATTTGAGTTTTCTATGATTTGGTAAGTGACTGGTAGAGGAAAGAAGTAAAGTGGAGTATGGAAAATCAAAAGAATAAAGCTGATTCATGCCATTAGCACCATAAGGCTTAGAAATTAGAGATGATAGGTATCTCTTAAGGTGGGAGAGTAAGGAATAGGGTAAGTAGGAGTACCCCAAGCCTCTCCCTTAGTCCCACAGCCAGACCAGTGTCTCTCCCCAGCAGAATAAACTAGTGATATTCTACTTATCTTATCTATCTATCTTATCTATCTTTAGCTATCTATCTATCTATCTATCTACCTATCTATCTGTCATGAACTGAATTGTATCCCCTCAAAATTCATATGTTGAAGTCCTAACCCTTGGTACCTCAGAGTGTGATTATATTTGGAGGCCTTTAAAAAGATAATTAAGGCAAAATGAGGCTGTATGGGTGGATCAATCTGACTAATCCAATACGACTAGTATCCTTATAAGAAAGGAAATTAGGGTACTTCACTGGTGGTCCAGTGGTTAAGACTCCACACTCCCAATGCAGGGGGCCCGGGTTCAGTCCCTGGTTGGGGAACTAGATCCTGCATGCCGCAACTCAGAGCCCTCATGCCACAACTAAAAGATCCTGCATGTCACAATGAAGATCCCATGTGCCGCAACTAAGACTCTGCCCAGCCAAATAAATAAATAAATATGAAAAAAAGAAGTTCACATCTATAAAGTTTAAAAGGAAAAACAGAAAGAAAATGAGGACAAAGACACACAGAAATAAACAAACAAAAAACCACGTGGCCACAGCAAGAAGGCGGCCATCTAGAGGCCAAGAAGAAACTAAACCTGCCAACACCTTGATCTTGGATTTCTAGCCTCCAGAACTGTGAGAAAATAAATTTCTGTTAAGCCACTTAGTCTGTGGTATGGCAGCCCTAGAACACTAATACATTATCTGTCTATCTGCCCATCCATCTGCCTATCTGCTTTATTATGACTCCTAAGAAGGAATATAGAGGAGGGTAATCAAGAATAACTGCTTTGCCATAGGCGTGTAAGAGAAGGCTCTTTTTATTAGGGTTAGAAGGGATAACTTCTCCTGGGAAATGACGTTTAAGGTAAGATCTGAAAGGTGAGGAGAAGCCAGTCACACAAATATTTAGAGGCACTCTTTTTAGGCAAAAGGAAGTTTAAGGGCAAGGATCCTCAGGTATAAAGGAGCACGGCAGGTTGGGAACTAATCAGCATGGATAGAGTATAGTAAGGAAGGAGGGTGATAGAATGAAGTAGGTTTGGAGATATAAGAAAGGCTACAATATCATTTTATCCTTATGATAAATTTTTCATTTCTGCCTTAGTGGGTCTGAATCTTAGTCAGTAAACTATGAGAAATATAAATTTTATTTATTTCTCTAAGTCCACTTAAATCCATCTCCCAGCCCTTATCCTACCATACTGGCTGGGATTTTATCTCATTTGTTATTGCTCCCACTCTCACACCTACCCAAAGTATTATGTAAAGGTTCTAGGGTCTTGGGCAACACCAATAGCTCAGAAAATTTCCTTCAATAAGTGGTCATTTGGCAGCAGGGGTCACTGCTGAGACACACACTAACTCAGTCCTCAGGGTCTCTTGGGATTTGGAGACTGAGCTGTGCTTAGTGTGTGTGAAACTTAAGTGAAGCAGGATTTTGTGCTCCAGCGGTGACCACAATTACATCCCCTCTGAGGTTTTGCCCCTTTTGATGTCACTGTCATGAGCACTGAATAAGTCCCTGCCACGAGTAGAGCCCACAAAGACTATCCTCTCACTGCACTGAGAGGAAAAAAGCTCTTGCTCTTGTCCTCACCCTTGCCCTTCCTAAACTCTCTTAAAGACATTACATTCCCTTTCCTCTCCTCCCTTACATAATCTCTTCAAAGAGTTTTTAGGCTTTCACAAAAGATAGAGAGAGATGTTGCCTTCAAGCAGCTTCTAATTTAGGTCCTACAAATAACCCTGAAGATATGAAATATAGAGTTTGGCTATCCAGCAATATTTACAATAGCCAAAGACATGGAAACAACCTAAGTGTTCATCGATGGATGAATGGATAAAAAGTACAAGGGAATACTGTTCAACCATAAAAAAATAAGGAAATTCTGCCATTTGTGAGAACATAAATGGACCTTGAAGGCATTATGCTAAGTGAAATAAGTCAGGAGAGAGAGAGACAAACACTGTATGATCTCACTTATATGTGGGAAAAAACCAAAACCTTATAGAAAAAGAGAGCAGATTTGTAGCTATCAAAGGTGGGCGTGGGGGTGAGGGGAGATGAAATTGGAGGAAGGTACTCAAAAGGTACAAACTTCCAGTTATACGATAAATAAGTACTATAAATGTAATGTATAACATAATGACTACAGTTAACACAGATGTATGATATATATGAAAGTTGTTAAGAGAGTTAATCCTAAGAGTTCTCATTACAAGGAGAAAAATATTTTTTTCCATTTCTTTTTATTATATCTATATGAGATGATGGGTGTTAACTAAACTTATTGTGGTAAATATTTCACAACATATATCAGTCAAACCTTTATGTTGTACACTTTATACAGTGATGTAGAGCAATTATATCTCAATAAAACTAGGAAAAATAAAAGAGAGGGGGAAAGAACTGCATTTTTTAAAGGCCTGGTTATCTATTTGAAATAAAGAAAGAAGTTAAGGAAGAATAACCAAAACTTAATATCTCAATAAATTATTTTGTCTCACTAGCTTGAGTAATTTTTTTTTCTTTCAAACAACAATAATAACATTTACCTAATGGTAACATCAAGCAGTCTCCTGAAAGCTTATAGTATTTATATAGTTTACTACTTTGGCTTAGAATCCACAATCCCCTCTTTCTTGCCCTTCCCTCTACTCTGACATGTGCTGGTTTTCTGGGTAATAGATTGTTTGGCCTGTCTAGATGTTTTAGTATAGTACTCAGCTAATTTATTCGCCTATTTTTTCTCTTGGAAATTGGTAGCTATTGGAGCTGACTAAGTCAAACTATTGCTGACTCTTCTTCCCAAATATTTTAGACTTTGGCTAAGCATCTTTTCAAAAAATAGGAATACATGAGCCTTACAAAATCAAGAACGTTAAACCACTGAAGAGTTAACAAGATGGAACACTATAAAAGAAAAGCTATTCTAACTTAGAAATATATCCCCAATGAAATATGCCGTATACTTCTTTCAGTAATCTTAAATCAGTCTTCATGCAGTGTTTACAGAAGACATATTCTCCAGACAGTCCTTGATATGGGAAAAGCTTTTATTTTGAGGCTAAAAACGATGGATTTTCTAAATTGTCATAGGCTGTGGTTTAGCAGCTGCATTCTGCATGGTCCCTACGCAGCTTATTCTTCTAATTATGCTGTGACAACTTCCCCAGTGGATTAAAATCCACACTCAGAGTTCTCTTGTCTTTAACCTTTCATCCCCATGACTCCCTACTCCACAGATGCCTCTCCTAATGTCTAGTTCTAAGTCTGGGGACTTCTTAGATAAAGTACTAAGAAGGTACTTTTAGTACTTGCACAATAAAAGAAAAATGTGATTGTAGTCTTTCTCTGATCTTTAGCGTCTAAATTCTACATACATATTAAGCACTGAAAAATGAAAAAGTAATCTATTCTATAATACAAATGTTATCTGGTCCTTCATTCAGCTTTTAGAAAGTGATAAACCTTTGATGAGTCTATCCAGGGCAACTTATTTTTTAAAAAAAGAAAAGAAAAAGCAGGCTTTGCTATACAGTAGTACCTCATTTAATTGCATAAAAGTGGCCTGGTATAGATAATTATTCACACAATTGAGGCTTCTTAATAAGTCAAATCTTTAACCATTTGTTTTGTTTCAAAATCTTTTAGGAGGTGTATGGCCTCCTTAACCAGAATATGCTAGAAACAATTTAATATTCCTTTATTCAAGATAATGATTCACAACATCTAGACCATTGAGGGAATACAGTTTGGTTCATTTTGGCTCTCCATCTTCCTTGATGTTTCTCCACCAAATCCAGGCTTAACTGTAAGAATATGTGTATTTTTGTATTGTTCCCATTTCCTTCATCCCCTACAATGCTCTCAGTTTTGATGACCTACTGAGGGTAGGGAAATCAGATATACAAGCCAGGGGTCAAGAATAAAGTTTCTTGATTTTTCAGCAGCTATTTAAGAATTGGTCTTCTTTTAAACAGTCATAGGCATTGTTGTGAAGAGTTACAGTCATCAAAGTTATGGTAGGGTTTTCTAGCACCTAATATGATGAAATAATTTGGATGTATGCTTTTAAAGTAAATCAATTTCCCTGGATTTAGGATGATGAATTGGGAATCTGGAAGGTTCCCCTGAGGAGAACAAGGTGAGAGGTCTTAAGAAAATTCTCACTCCCTGCATTCATCTGAAACATAAATTAGGGCTTCCCTGGTGGCGCGGTGGTTGAGAGTCCGCCTGCCGATGCAGGGAGCACGGGTTCGTGCCCCGGTCCGGGAGGATCCCACATGCCGCGGAGCGGCTGGGCCCGTGAGCCATGGCCGCTGGGCCTGCGCGTCCGGAGCCTGTGTTCCGCAATGGGAGAGGCCACAACAGTGAGAGGTCCGCGTACCAGAAAAAAAATAAAATAAAAGATAAATTATTTTCTCTCAGAAAAATGGAGGGAAAAGAGATGGATTCCAAGAAGGTCAAGTGTAGGAAAGGAGAAGCATTAGAGAGAATATAGTCCCCATGCTGAGGCTGAGGTTTCTTTTCTGACCTCTACCAGGCTCCACGGGACCTTTAAAAGGTCAGGATAGGGAAATGAGGGAGTAGAAAGAAAACTGCAAGACTCCGGGACCCAAGGGAAAGAAAAGACATGGATCCACTGACATCTCAGTGAAGTACCAATGTAACGGGCAACATGCCATAGGTACCAGTCCTCAGCATAGGAGTGGAATTTGCTTCTTGCTGCTACTAATCACCAAGTTGCCTAACCATTCCTTGTTTGGCTTTTCAGCTATTCCATTACATTTGTAACACATTCTCTGCATTTCAGTTCCCTGTATAATACATTTGTGGTGTTTATACACTAGATGGTAGTTGCGTTTTTCCAGTCAGAACTTAATGATACCAAAGGCATTTTAAATCTTATTTAATCCTTCCATGTTCCCTACAAGGTAGTAATCATTACTTCTATTTTACAGATGAGAAAAAGCAAAAGTCAGTGAATTTAAGATCCTTTCTCAAGGTCACAACACTAGTAAGTTGTCGAGCCATGATTCAAATCCAGTTCCAAAGTCACCCTTAAATTGCTCTTCCTGCCAAGGGAAATGGCAACAGCAGAAAAAAACCAACGACCCAGGCCTGAAATCAGCCATTTAACTGCAGCATAGTAGTCCTAGGCCAGAGCAGTTAATTATAGGGAACTCCACCCATACTGAATGCTGCGAGTGTGGGAGGAGAGGTGTCCTTGCTTCAGAGCAAAGTGCCCAGCTCCAAAGAAGCAATGCCTTATCCACCCTGGACCAAAGAATGAGCCTGTTCCTTGCAAGGACAGCAGAGTCAAGGGCTGGTATTAGACAAGGTATATGTCTAAGTTTAACTCTTCTGACAACCTAATTTTCACCTTTGTCATTTAAAAATAATTTCTTTGTCATGCTGTCTCAGGCTTATAGATGTATTTATGAATGGGATATTGTATTGTTTTAATGGTAGTGAGTAACCCCTTGTATTCCCTCTTTCAACTGATTTATATTGCCTGTAAAATATTACATCAAAGACAGTCCTGTTTAGTTACTGAATTCTAAGTGCTGATTTTTCACAAAATGACACGTTAGGACAGTAAAAGAGAGCTGAAAAATCCTTTAAGGGATACCTTAGTAAAATCTCTCACACCACTAGAGATGTTCTGAGACCTCATTATATTCCAGTATAGCATGAATAAAAGGAAGTTTGGTCATTGTGAAACAAACAGTTCCTCATAACAATTCAGACTGGTTGGTTTCCATTCTGTTATTAATCCTGGACTTTCCAAATGCCAATAAACTTTCTAATAAATGTTCCATGTAGATTGTTACCATAAACTCAATTACAAGGATAAATATATATGTATACCCAACATATACATATACTGTATAGTAAGTATAGAGACTAGAAGGGACACTAGTTCTTTCAAAACAAATAAATAAAACAAAATACCAGCATATATCCTTGGTCCAGTTTTCTACCCAATGAAGCAAGAAAGATTACATGAAAAACATAAGGAACATCATTTTATGGATTTTAAAATCCTCCGGGGTTTTTTGTGTGTGTTCCACCCCCTACTCCCTGCCTCCCCTCATCCTTATTTCTCCGCACAAAACAGCCTCTGTTGCTCTGCCAGTCCCTTCTTTTATGTGCTACAGAACACCTGGTGGCCAGTTGCTAGGTGGAGGATAATTAGCCCCTCAGTTATCACCAGCTTATTTTCACCTGTTCCCTAGCATTTCCCCAGAATTTGAAGCTTGTCTAATTAGTCTTTTCTGACCCATTCCCCATCATCAGACTCAAGAAATAGCCCTTCCACTAAATAATTAACCCATGGTAGGCCAATCCTCCAGCTTTTGTTTCAAATCCTGTTGGAATCATTAGAATCAAATGAACAAAGAAACATCATGGGATAAGGTAATAAGAAACTAAAAAGTTCTGTCTTCCTTCTCTCTTTCCCAGTCTCCAAATCCAAATTATAGAAACCTTAAGCACAGTGACATTTAGTCAGACACATATGTGCTTGCTGTTGAATGTCTTGAAAGAGCAAAATAGCACTGCCAGAATTATCAAGTTCAGTTCTCTGAAATGCCATACGAAATATGGTGTTTATTTTATACCCAAAAGGTGAAAGAGATCAAAAAGAATCCAAATTTTAAAATACAGGCCAAAATCTCAACATGTAAAAACCTTTTCAGGATGCTGTAATTGAATCCAACAATTTCTTCTTTACATTATTTTGATAGTCTCTGAATAATTTTTCCAAAAGATTTTATGCACATGCATAGAAATTCTTATTTTGCTTTATCACACAAGTCCATAGAGAAGTCCAGCAATGATTTCTATAAGGTTAAGGGATGGCTCGTGTTTACTTGTTCATTCAACAAGTATTATTGAATATCTACTTTATGTCAGGTACATTGTTAAGCCACAGGGACACAAAAATAATGGATGATCCTTGCATTTATGAAGCTGAAAGTCTAATGCACCTTAAAATAGAATCTATTTTTTAAAGAATATTGAATCTATACACTTGCTTTAAAATTGACAGAAAACATTCCTGAATGTACTCAACATTTGTTATATTTTCGCCTGCCATCTTCTATTCCTCTTCCCAATAGTACTCCAAGTTCCCTTGAAGAACAACTCTTATGCCACACAGATTGGTTTAGAGCTGGACACATGATCCAGATTGAGTCAGTGAGAGCCAGGCTTAAGACATTTGTTCCACTGCTAAAAATCAGAGGATGTGAGATCTTGAGTCAATGCTGCCATCTTTTAACCATTTGAGAATAAAGCGAAAGCTAGAGTAAAGAACCAAGCTATAAAATAAGGGAAAGGAACCCCTGGTAACATCATTTAAACCCTGTTTAAGCCACTTCTTGATTCTAAACTATTTGGATTGGGGCTTAGCTCAACTGTATCCAAAGGTGTTCTAATTGATAGAGATATATCTTTAATATCACAAACAATAGCTTAAGTTTCAAGGTAGTTATATTTTCTTTTAAGCAATTAAAGAGGACCTGCATCTTATCTATATATGAACTTTAAGCATTCAGATAGGAAGATATCTATGAACTATCCATAAGTGTTTTTATATTTGCTTTTCACCTGTAAACAAACCAGTTTCTTTCTAGACTATAAATTTGCTTGTGTGAATCTGGTAAATCATATCATTCTATAAAGTGTGTTGCCAAAATGTTGTATCCTTTATTCTTATGCAACACTACATGCCCTTGTAAATGGTTGTGAACACAGCAGCTATTATTCTGTCAAGTTTAATAATTTTAGATTTACCTCCGTGACTTCCATTCATTCCACTAATACTTACTGAACAATAACCATGTAATGGTACTGGTGATCCAAAGATAAATAAAAAGTGTTATTTTCAAGGAGCTTCCAGGCTCTTTAGGAGAGCCTGTGTGACAATTGCTGTGTAGGTTTAAATCTCTCAAGTGCTAAGCCTAATAAGATGCCACTCGTTCCATCACTTCTCACATCCAACCTATCAGCAAGTCCTTTCAGTAGAGTCCCCCAAATCTCTCCCAGATCTGACCATTCCTCACAGCTCCATTCTTTATTATTATTATTTTTTTGTGGTATGCAGGCCTCACTGCTGTGGCCTCTCCCGTTGTGGAGCACAGGTTCCGGATGCACAGGCTCAGTGGCCAGGGCTCACGGGCCCAGTCACTCTGCGGCATGTGGGATCTTCCTGGACCGGGGCACGAACCCGTGTCCCCTGCATTGGCAGGTGGATTCTCAACCACTGCACCACCAGGGAAGCCCACAGCTCCATTCTTTAAAACCCTAATCTAAGCCATCATTATTTCCTACCTCTACTACTGCAATAATCTCCCAACTAGTCTCCTTGTCTCAACTCTTGTAACCTCACAATTCCTGGTCTATTCTCCATACAACAGCCCAAATGATCTTCTCAAAAGCATAAGTCAGATCAATCCACTCTGCTGCTTAAAACACTTGAATGTCTTTTCACTGCCTATAGAAAAAAAATCTAAATACCACACCCGACCAGGCCGTGCATGATCTGACCTTTACCTACCTTTTCAACATCAGCTCCTACCTTGTTCCCCCTTTTCCACCCCATCCCAGCCACACTAACCTTCACTTTGTGCCTCAGAAATGCCAAATCCATTCCCATCTCAGGGCCTTTTAACCCGCTGTTCTTCTACCTGTAATATTCTTCTTTTCTCATTAATTTGGTCTCATCTCTTCTGGCGTTTCCTGACCATCTTAGCTGAAATAATTGCCCTTGCACCACCACTCCACCAAGTCCCTATCTAATTGTCACATTTTATTTTCTCCACAGTGTTCATCACTATTTCAAATCAGATTCTTTATTTAATTTCTTACACAATGATCATTGACCTTTCTCCACCCTCCATTAATATGTAACTTCCAAGAAGTCCGGGACTATGTTTTATTTTTTTGCTTTCTCCTCAGTCAGTGCCAAGAATGCACGACACATGGTAGGCATTCATTACAAATTTACTGAGTGAATACCAGATTGCAGATGAGATACATCTAGCTCAAACTTGGAAATTTGGGAAATAGGGAAGAAAGGGAAGATAAATTTTTGGATAAATGGAACTACAAAATGAATAGAATATAGAATTTATGAGCTAATGAGAAATTTGAAGAAAGTACAGTAACTTGAGGAATTAGTTCAAATGTGTTTCCTACAATACCATTCTACAAAGCAAACTGACCACTAGACCACAGAATAGAGCAATGATGAGTAGGAATAAATGAAACTGTAGGAATGGTCTAAGTACCATCTATAGGGTTGTTGTGAGGTTTGTGCTTATTTAACATTATTATTAATGAGCTGGAAAAGAAAATATGCCTCAGATTAATGGCACTGTAGATAACTCTAGATTGAGTTTTGCTGCAAATATCAGTAAGGACCCCATTATCAAGTAATACCAATTACCTCAAAAACCTAAGTTGACTAAAACTTGAGAATTGATTTGAATTCTTTTTAAAATAAAATATTAGCATTAAATTCAGCTGAATTTAATCACTCATCAAACAAACAGGAGAAAGCTGAGGTACTAAAGGGACCAGCAGTAGATACTAGGCAGAAAATTAGATATCACTTGACAATTCAAAAGAATATATAACTTTTAAATTTTCTGAAAAGATGGGGCATTTATTGAGTGTCAACTATATGCAAGGAACTTTATGTATGTTTATTTTATCTTAAGCCTAACTCCTAAAGGGTTTATCATCTCCATTTCACATACAAGAAAATTGGTGGAAGTGAGATCCAACACTTGATCTACCTATTCCCAAAGTTCTTTTTCATCATTAACATTTTCCTGTTGTAAGCTCTGAGATATACAGCATTGCACAGGGATAATAAGAAAATACCATTCCACTTCACTTAAGACTTGGCAACACATTCAGTGAACGCTATTAGGAAATAAACAAAAGTAAGGAAATTTTTAAAACGATTCTTGAATGAAAAATAAAACAAAACAAAAAAGAAGTAAACATGTTTTTCTAGGTCATAGCTAAGAAGGCAATAGTATGAAAAAATCCAAAAATATTGACCTACAACAAGAAGAAAATATAAATTGAAATTAAGTAAAGATCAATTTATAACAAATAGCAAAGAAAAACACTACCTGCCAACAAACATTTAAAGGATAGCTTCATCCACTGTGGCATTTAGAAGCAGATTGATGAATGATTGAATGAATGAATGAGTGCATGGATAAATGAATGAACAAAGATACGTTAGCCTATATTGTTGAGAATATTCTTGAACTGGCAGAATAAGGGCTAGAAGGAAAAACTCAGAGGTGAATTTACAATCACTATTTTTTTCTTCCTGTGCCAAGAATCTTATGTTTCTCAAGTGATTCTGTGTTACTTTTTCAACAAAGTAAATGAAGTTTTAATTGGTTCCTTTCCTTGAACTAGAAGATAGGCCCAGATATCACTATCAGTGGGAACTTCTTCACCAGTATTTTATGTGAACTTGGACATTATGTCTATAGTATTTTCAGTCTTAACATTTTTAATTTTTGTCAGGCAGTACTGTAACAAGATCCCCTAAGTCAATGTGCTACCTGAAGGGAAAAAAAACTGAAATAAAAGAACCATCCATATAAAGTAAACAAGTTAAAAGGCTCATTTTTCATTTGTTAACTAGCCTCCACACAGCTGTTGGCTGTGACAACAAATTATTTAATGAGTCCAATTTAAAATGGTCTTGTCTGTGTGAGATAGATGTCTTGGAAAATACTTTTTAAAATCTCACAGCTATAGCAAAGGCTACTTCGATATACCCTGAGAAAAATCTGCACAGCAGTTCCACTTTTTTTTCTAAATTTTATATAGGCCAGATATCAAACTAATAACAAGAAGCATAATATTGCCACTTTACCTGTGAACATTTCCTAATAGTAACTGTTAATACGATGTTTCAGGAATACCTGCTCAGGAAACCATAAAGATTTATCAACTGTGTGGAAAAGTGATTAGTCAACGAGAGCCTTTGTGAACTATGTGTTCATCGTCTCTTCAATCACTTAAACGGCCCATTAGAGTGATGCGTTGTTAGAAAAGGATGGTAATAAGGAGCGTGATGTGTATACTGGGCAATGACAAGGAAAGGGACTCGTCTCCAGGGGTGGGTACTATCTAGGTTGCGGCATTTGATTTTAGAAAGCCTGTAAATGTATTTGATTGAAGAGATGAAACCTTCCAAAATCCATCTTCTGAGTTCACAAATACATGTCCTCTTCCTCATGTACATTTCTTAGGTAGATTTTAAGAAGATTTAGGAGCAGGTTAAAGGTGAATTCACGTGATACTTCCCTTCATATAAAAAATACTGTATCTTTGGCAACAGATAAAACACATTATACAGTGCCTGAGAGGGTCAGGTAAATCCAATTTTGTTGAATGACCTGCCTCAGCTCAAAACTAAGTATCTTGTTTTGTTCTTGGAACAGGAATAAGTCAAATTTGATTAGTCTAAACGTGTATCTTTATTTTTTGAATGTCTGGATGGGGTGATTAGAATTAACCATCAAAAATAATATAGACTAAAGTTACCTCCATAATAATATTCCAATTTACTTAAAATGTTTTAACTCCAGAAATAAGAGACTTGAGCACCAATACTGAAGGATTTATACACTAAATAAAAGTCTAGAAACACAGAGAGCAGATGTGATTCAGAGCCAGCCTCATGATAAAATTATTCAAGAAGTAAAAGAAATAAGAAGAAGCAGTGTCAAAATATTTTCACATTAAAAAAGTAATTAACATATACTGCATAAATTAAAGAAATATAGACAAACAGACCTAGCCATAATACAAATACCTTTTCAAGCCAAGTTTTAGTTTAAATAAATATAGTTTATGCAAGGGGAAAATTTTAAACCAAC
Source organism: Physeter macrocephalus (assembly GCF_002837175.3). NCBI lineage: Eukaryota > Metazoa > Chordata > Mammalia > Artiodactyla > Physeteridae > Physeter > Physeter macrocephalus. The sequence continues at coordinate 122,978,831 of NC_041217.1, forward strand.
CATTTCCCAAAGCTATTACATGTGTGTCTTCCCTGACTTCTATAGCAATCTCTAGGAAACCAACAGGGAAGGGAGTAGGTGGAACAAATGCTACAGGGAAGACTGGGTAAATTGCCAACTGTCTAGTCTGTATAGGGCATTAACCTCACTGTGCTGAGCTTTTGTTTGTGGTCCAAATCTCAGACCAGCATTGTCTGGCAGGCTATTCTTAATTAATAACTGACACTTTCTAAGTTTTAGTCCAGCATCTTTGGTAGTTCCAAATGATACTATTTTGATCCTTACTTTGCCTCCTTTAGCATGCAGCCTCCATTCTACTCTCATTCTGCTCTTCTGTCATCTTCTCTTTCTTGTTTTAATTTAATTATACTATATTAAGTTGTCTCACAGAATGAATCTCTTGTGGAGACTCTCTTTCTGTTCCCTGGCTTTTTGTCTCACCAAAGTTGGGTTTTGTCTTATGCATTGTAAATTAAAAAAGAAAAAAAATTTAAGTTGCTTAGATAGCTGTGCCAAGTCATTTCTTTCATCTGTTCATCCTCGAGCGGTTTTATCCCAGTCCTCTAATTTTATCTTCCTCTTCTATAGTGTAAGCGAATTTCTGATTCCTTCCTTTAACATCAGAAACCAGTTTGTCTTCTCTTCCAAACTACCTATAGTCTGAGGTGTTATAGTGTTTTAGGTTCCATATGCATTTTCTGTAACCTGAGGACATGGCAGAAAGGATGAGGTGAAGAGATCAAGGTTGGCATGAACTAAACTGCAGTCTCTTCTATAATCCCTTGGTTCTCCTCTTTTAGAATTTGTTAAATGCAGCTAAATTCCTCTAATTGTGGAAAACATGCCATTCCCCTAGAGAATAGTCTCAGACTTCAGGGTGGTCCTTAAAATCAGTACTAGAATTGCTTCTCTCCAATATCCATTCTATTTTTCATAGTAATAAAACTCCTGATATGAAGGTGTGCTCTAAGCTGATCAGAAGAAAAACTACATTTCTGTACCTACCTTACAGATGAGTATAGTTACTAACTTCTGGCTGGTGAGATGCAAGGAAATTAATGTGAAAGCTTTCACGAACCTTCCTTAAGAGACAGCTTGCTTGTTCTTTCCTCTATCCCACTGCTTGGAATGGGAATGTCATCTTCTTTTACATGAGGTCAAGACAACAGTGGTGCACGAAGAGAAAAGAAGCCTCGGGTCACCCATAACACACAACATCATAAGCTAGCCCAGGGCCATCTACTGGGACGTTAAAGTGCAAAAGTAATACATGTATATCTTGATTAGCTACTACTTTCCATTTTCTGTCATTTATACTCTAATTTTGACCTTAATAATACAACTTCTTTCAGAGAAAATCAGCATTTGTTCATTACTGTGGTTTCAGACAGTCAACCAACCAGTTTGAGAAAGGAAAACATAAATATATGCTACTAAATTTTATTTTCTCTAGATGTGGAATTAATGCGAATTCTCAAGACTTTGTTAACATTCTCAAATGGATTCTCAGTCCTGGGGATGGTACTGCTCCACTCTAGAATCTTCTGTTCATTTCCATAGCAGCACTTTCTGAAATGTTTATTACTGTGCTGTTCCTATTTTCTTGATGGTAGTTGATGACTATATTTTTTGGCTGAGTTTTTGTTCATGTCTTTTTTTTTTCTTCTATTTTTGGTTTGTAATATTAGAGATTCTGTGATATAGCTCCATTCTACATTTTCCCAAAGCTCAAGATTCCATTTTTGTAGCTTTCTGGGGACTTGTTTACCTTCTATCTGGCCCTAGAGCTATTTAGTAGGTAAACACATTCTTTGAGAATGGGAATCAGGGCATATGATCACTTGGATGGTTCACTTTATGTATCAACTTAACTGGGCCATGGGGTGCTCAGATATTTGGTCAAACATTATTTCGGGTATGTCTGTGAGGGCACTTTTGAATGGGATAAACATTTGAATCTGTAGACTGAGACTGCCCTCACTAATGTGGGTGAGCTTCATCCAATAAGTTGAAGGCCTGAATAAAATGAAAAGGCTGACCCTCCTTTGAGTGAGAGGGAACTTTTTCTAACTGACTGCCTTCAAGCTGGGATATCAGTTTTTTCCTGCATTCAGACTCAAACTGAAACATTTGCTCTTCCTGGGTCTTGAGTCTGCTGACATTTGGAACTATACCATTGGTTTCCCCTGGGTCTCCAGCTTGCTAACTGCAGATCTTGGGGCTTTTTAGGCTCTATATTGCATGAGCCAATTCCTTATAATAAATTTATATATTTGGAACTTTATATATATATATATATATATATATATATATATATATATATTTCCTATTGGTTCTGTTTCTCTGGAGAACACTGACTAATACAGTTCCCAATACGTCTCCCCACTTCCAAAGAAAAGGATGATTCCAATGAATAACTGAGTATAACCTCCAGGGAAACCCTGGCTATTGATAGACATATCTTGGGACCTAGGAACAAAACTATTATAGTATCTTACATGATGAGGTCACAGCTGGGCTAAGGCTCAGAGTCAGACTATCATATGGAGTTAGATGGCATCCTACACATTATTTGTATTCACGGATTTACATGGGCGTTGATTCACAATATGATGAGAGAAATTCAGATTTATAGACATAGACATTTTTCTTGGACTGGATTGGAAAAGGGGGAAAGTAAGGTTGCCAGATGGCACAGAAAGTTGGCAAAGACCTTGAGAAAGAATTCATACCAAGGGAAGAAAGACTCTGGGATGGCAATTTCACAACAGGGTTTGAGGATGAGATGACAGCAAAGATATAGTGAGGCAGCTGATAAAGAAATCTCATCCCAATCTGGCTACCCCAGTGGCAATATACACTCCACACAGACAAAGGATCAGGGTCATGAGTGAAAACAGAAAGTGGCTCTCACTAAACAGCTTAACATTTCAGGACCCAAACAACCCCCCACACTATCCAACTGAGCATTACATATGTATTTTTTGCCCTCACAGGAGACTGCCAAATTTTACAGCAACATGAAGATTAAGAGCATCAGAACTGGGGTGAATCAGCAGGGGCCTGAGTGAATGCAGCAGAAGTGCAAATGAAATGACACGATAGAAGCTTATATTAATTCATGAACTTATATAAGAAACTCTTCAGGATTTCCAAAGATATTTGTAGAATGGTGGGACCTTGAAAGGTATTGGAACTCTTGCATGAGCTTGGAAGTGAAAAGCTCGGGTACTGCAATAATTGACCTCATTCATACCCATAGATTAGTGAGATTCTGGAATGTTTGGGGGATAATGTGCTTCTTCTGGATCTCCCACAGTGGTGTCTTAGACACAAAGCCTGTAAATAACATAGGTTTGTTGTTCCAATCTGTATTGTACAACTTTTTCTTTAGGAGAAGAGTATGGGGGACTAAGATTCAAAAGGAATTTATACTTCATGTCTTAGTCTAGTTGATTATACTCTTATGAATAAAATTGTAATTAAAACAGAAGACATTTTCAGGATTCAGGGAGCCTTTCCTCAAATTTAACCTCTGCCATGCATAGTTATATACCAAGCCTTTTAAGAAACGCATGGGCATTATAGTAAAGATTTTGAGAAAATTTTTCTCTCCTTTTCTCATCTGAGTCTACCACCTTCTGCCTGCCATTGGCAATGTCCTTGTTGATCTTGCTTTCTTAAGTTATGGCACACAGTAGTGGATAATGAAGGAGATTTGAGTTTTTCAAAGGAAAGGTGCACAATGGTATTATACTCACTCCTTTCCTCCTTCAGCATTTAGGCCAAAAGTACCTAATTTGTCTCAGTTTTGCTTGTTGACACTGGTCAATTGATAAATATTTTTTGGACGTCTATGTGCCTAGCACTGGGCTTCTAGGAACTTGGTGGTAAACTAGACAGACCCAGTCTCTCTTCTTATGGAGCTTGCAAACTGGTGAAGGATACACACACATAAGTACAGGTCCACAGAAAACTACAATACATTGTGCAAAAGAAGCAATATATTATATTATATTATACAGTATAATACAGTGTATTATAGTATAGTATGATATAGTATAGTTGTTAAGAGCATGAGTCCTGGAGCCAGACTGCTTTTGTTTCAAACTTCAAATCTGCTATTTGCTTATTATATTTTTGGTTTTTTGTGTGAATAAATAAAATAATAAGCATAAAAACATTCATTAGGTGCTAACTAATTCTTAGCTACCATAATTAGCTCTTTACTTTCTCTGATAGTGTCTGTTTTTATACTGCCATTATGTGTGTGTTGTCTGTCCCATGTATTATTGTTTATTTCAACAGTGACCACTACCACCCTGAAATCTCTTCTAGCAGCATGCTAGAATCCCATTTTTCTGGGATTTTCTTTTAAGCTTCTTTTTTAAAATTCTAGGGCAGAGAGACTCCCTGAAAATGTTCCTCACAGGAAATCTATTGCCTGATAATCTGAATAGGCAAAGTGTTGTTGCTGATCTTTTTCCTTCTAAAAGTGAGTCAACTGCAATCATTATCCATTCACCCAGGCACAGTGCCCCCTTTCCCTGTTTTCCCATCAGGGACCTGTTATGCCCTCAGAGAGACTCATGGCAGATTCTTTGCTACTTTTAACAAGTTCAGTGATAGTATTGCCAGAAGGGTGACTGTGATTAGTGTCTCATCAAACTCAATGGGCATTATTTGATATTTGAACTGTGTGTATATAAAATCAACAAACTGAAAGTACTTAGAGATGACTCACCAGAGCCATCCCTAACAGTAATATATTTTCTGCATAACACTAAGATCTTGCTTTATGTATTTCCTTATTTTAAAATAAAATTAATGTTCTTATTTCAACCCCTGCTAGTGCATATCCTGATGTGGGAAATCAACCAACAAGAAAAAATGATCATGTTGTCTCTCTCTTACCGTTTGGCAGTTTAAATACACCCAGACAGAAATCCTGGTGGGAAAAGAAACTGCCTCTCTGTATCTATAATTTATCTACATGGAAACGTTATGGTTCTAATCATAAAATTTGAGAGGTCCGTCTTATCTCCACAACTGTGCTCTGAAGATTTTCTAATAGAAGGAGATGTATTTCCTAAGAATAAAAGTATAATTACTGAAAGTTGGTGAGGGGAGACAGTTATAGAACATTTTGTGAAGATATATGTGTCATCTGTAGAACTGGGGAGAGCAATTACAGGGCATCAGTGAAGGAAGGAGTAAAGAGGGAGGTGGCAGCCTCAAAATGTCACATAGGAGAGAATTAGGAGCAGCAAACAGGTTAGAAGAGGAGGCTGGAGGACTGGTCCTGAAGCTACAGAGAGGCGCCTTCACTTAGGACGGATTTAATTTGGGGCAGTATTGGAGAGGCCTTGGGAAAGGGCTACACCTCACAAATCCCTTTTTGATTTATGCACTAGGGAGGAGAGAAAAAGGTCATGAAAGCATAAACATGATCTACACCAGGATATGTTATATATTTAGTAGCTATGATAGAGCAGACGATAAAGTTAACAAATGCACAACATAGCCCTTGCCTACACTGGAACACTCTGTCTTGGAAAGCAGATCGTTACCACTAAAGGTAACAAAATGTTAAATCCAGCCTCCATTCTCATGCTGTGCTCATTCTTAGGCCATGCTTTTAAAGACCATTTAAATAAAAACAACAGTTCAGCAAATATTTCCTAAGCATATCTACATGTTCCCACATCACAAAAGCCCAATTCATGCAGCATGATTATTACAATTGGCTTGTTACACACCTGTATCTTCCTCTCTAGATTGCAAATTTTACAAAATCAGAGACCATTTTTGGTATCATTAGTAATGGTAATAATAGCTAACATTAACTCATCACTTATTTTCTGCCAGGCCCTCCGCATTTAACATTCTCAACAACCTATAAAGTATTTATTCTTTTACTTATGCGTACAATTCTATTTTTGGAGCACCTAATTGGGTTGAGTACTGTACCAGACACTGGAATTAGATTAGCAAACAACACACAAGCTGGCCCAGTCTTGATAACGCTTACTTTCTAGTAGGGGAAATAGGCTATCATTAAGAAACAATCAGACCAAAGAAATGTGAAAAAGATAATAGCAAAGAATGTATCTGTTACGATAAATAAGGTCAGAGAGAGTGACTGGATGCTGAGGGAGATGGGGAGCAGTTTACTTTAGATAAAACAGGTTAGAAGGGGAGGCTGGAGGACTGGTCAGTAAAGCCTTCTGGGAGGAAGTGATGTTGATGTAAACATGGAAATGAGACCATCCTGTGATAGTGTGAAGGACTAAAATGGAAAGGTGTTCGTCTTGCTTGAAAGGCAGAAAATAATCCCCTCGAAGTCAGCAAATGAGAGGTCAGAACGAGTCTGGATGGGTAAGGAGGAGTCAGATCTTGTAGGTCTTAGTTTTAGGCCATTGTAAGTAATCTGAATTTTATTCTATGAGCAACAGGAAGCACTGGCATGTTTATCTCCATTTAATCAATTACAGTTGAAGGAACTAAGGCTTTGTGATGCTGATTAACTTTTTTAGGGTCACCCAACTAATAAGCAATGGAGCTGGGATTTGAACCCTGGTAAGTCTGACGCTAAAGACATTAGTTCTTACCCACATTCCTGCCAGAGTGCCCAGTATACAGTAGATTAGCCATCACCATCACCACCAACATAATCACCATTGTCACCATTATCTTACAGATGAGGAACTCAAGACCTTTATATTCTGAGGAACTTGCCCAATGTCACAGCCAGTGAATAGAAGGGATAGCATTTGAATCCAGGCTCTCTAATTCCAGAGCCAAGGTGCTTGACCTCAGCACCTATAGTTTCTAGCAGATAGTAGACATTTAACATTTAACAAGAAACGAATAGAATAATAAGCTTACAACACTGTACTTGACTGAGAGGGAATTGAAAAATGAGTAAGAGAGACCCTACTGTCAAAATGCTTAAAAGGGGAAAAGTAGGGGTTACAGATTAGTCAAATGTACAGACAACCATTCTGCAAGGCAGAATTTTTTTTCTTTTTTTTAGTAAATACTTATTAGCCTCCTGATATGTCTCTGTCCCTATGCCAAACCCAAAACCAACAGAACAGAATATTGTCAAAAGTAGTAACATAGTACCTTAAAAGTGGGATGCATCACACCATCACATATGTTTTTGTGAATCAAAAAGCCTTCACGGAAGGGTCTTGAAAGAGGAAGACAATTTTTACACATGAAAATGTGGGGACAGTGTGGAGCATTCTAGACAATGGTAACACAGTAAAGGGAGGCACAGAAGTGGAAGAGTTTAAGAGCTATTCACATAGTAGACATGCCTGTTCTCCACAGAAGATTTCCAGATATACTTCAATTGAACTTCGAACAAGGAGTTAAAGAATAGAGAGTTCAGGTAACTGATAAGTTCTATTGATACATTTTTAAAAGGTTTGTCTTGGTACAAACCAAGGAAGAATATTAAGTGATCAATATCCATTTTTAATATCCCTTCTGCTGTTTATATTAGTTCCATGAGGGAAGTTGAGATACTGTCTGGTTTACTGCATGATAAGACAGCACCTGGAACAGTGCCTTCCACGTGAAGGTACTCAGTAAGAATTTGTTGAATGAGTATGTGAATGACTAGTACAGTGTTTTGATGTATTTCTGCCACAAAACTTACATTTGTTTGTTAGGAATGATATTTTAAACCCTTCACCCAGTGACTTGCAATAGGGTAGTATCACCCATGAGAGGTATTTTGAAAATTGTGGAGGTGTTTCTGGTAATCATAATGAATAGGAGATACTAATGGTATTTAATATGTGGAGACCAAAAATTCATAGGACAATCTTAAATAACATAGAATTGTTCATGTAGGTAAAGCACTTGCTTATAATTATCTGAGTTTTATACCTAACCCCATTTTACACGTAAATACAAGTTGTATACAGTTTTATTACAACCTAAGAGAGCTTGGAAATGGATACTTCTCCAGTTGAGCATCTGATAAGAACTTAGCCCTTGCTGAAACCTTGATTACAGCATTATGAGACACCCTAACCAGAGGAGCCAACTATGGCATGCCCAGACTCCTGACCCACACAAGCTAAGTGATAATAAATGTGTTGTTTGAAGCCACTAAGTTTGAGGTAATTTGTTATGCAGCAACAGAAAACTAACACAGATAGATTAAGTTATTTGCCCTGATTTGTATAACTAGTAAGTGATGAATGTAAAAAAATCAAACACAGTTCTGTGTCCAATGCCAGTGCTTTTTCAGTTATCAGGAACTTTAAGATTGGGAAAAGGGAGGTTAAGATATTTCATGCCAAATAGTTTCAAGGTACTAATTAAAGTAAGAAGAGGCACTATGCCCAGAGTGGGATGGAACATACAGTTCGGATGCCCAGGAAAGCGGTCTAGACTGAAGATACAGATTTGGAAGTCATCACATTATAAATAGTATTTAGCCAAGAGCATGAATGAAAACACCCAGAGAGTAGTAAAATTGTGAAGAAGAGTGAGGATGAATATTTAAGGGATGAACAGGAATGAAATCAGAGAAGGAAGAGGAATAGTCACAGAGTTGAAGGGGAAACTAGAAGAAATGATACTGTGGATGTTAAAGATAGATTTTTAAAAAATAGGTAGAAGTCAATGTCACATGCCACCAAGGCAGCAGGTACAACAAGGTTGAAAAAGACTTGTTAGATTTAACTATTAGGAAGCACATGGGTCGACAAAGTTGGTCCTGGTAATCTTCACACATCTTTGATCAGCATACTGAACGGGACAGGGTTTAAAATGATGCAATGTACATTATTGTGGCACTCCATACAGATGAACATAGATCAATTCATTTCAATTTAGCTCCACAAACATTACTGAATATGGTTGGGCAGATTCATTCAACTACACCTCATCCCACTCACATTTTTCCAGGTTAGTGAAAACAATATGAAGGCACTTTATCAAATCTTTTGCTGAATTTAAGACAAGATATGTGTACATATTTACCCTGACCCATAGCTCTGCAGCCAGTCTCCCATGCAGATTCCAAGACTCTGAAGAAGATTTCACATATGAAATCCTAATTACTTTTTATACCTGTGTACAGCCACAATACAAGGAATTTAGCAAGATTATCTCAATTGCAACATTATGTCCATTTTGTTAATTTCACGGTAGTCCCTATTTTTTCCTTCTCTGGGATATATGGTTTCTCAAAATCTGAAGGAAACTGTTCCTTAACAGCAATATAAGTTTTACAATTAACCGTAACCATGTTATTTCTACTTATATATATATTTTCAACCTAATTAAGAAAATTGCAATTTTCCAGATGTCTCTGGTATGAGCCTGGAGCAATGTACAAACCAACAGTGTTTTTTTAAAATTTTGCCTGAAGGCCGAGAGTCCACTCACCTGAAAGTGATGGTCACTGATAAGGAACAGAGCATTAGACAAAATATAACATCCAGAATCATTGCATGCTTCCAGGTAGCATTAATTGATGATTAAGTAGAACAAGTCTCTAGTTGTTCTGGAGCATGACATGTCTGTGTAACGTGGTTATGAAATCTAAGAATAATTTAAAGTACATCCATACCTAAAAACTGATCTCTTATACAGAGAAATTACTGATGATTAGGACTACATTTATTCAGATTAGAAAAGTTTTGTTTAGAAGGCAATATCAGAATTAACATGAATGTATGGTTTAATATGAAGATAGTACAAATATGAATGTGGAGAGTTACAAATTTGGCAAAGATTTAAAAACAACAATAAAGCCACAAAAACCAAGCCTTAGAAAGCATCTACCAAATGTACCCAAATCGAAATTCCACTTGCAATGTTTTGTTTTATTCATTGACGTGCTTTGAACACCTAGAACAACACCTGGCAAATAATAAAGGTTCAAAAAATGGTGCTGGCAGAAGTGGGAGTTTTGAAGAGGAGCACACACTGCTGGGGAGAATATTCCAAGTGAACAACTCAGGAAGTCATCAAAATCTGCTTTCTCACTCCATGCCAGAGGAGGCTGCCTTAAGAAAAGTAGGACATAGTATGTGTGGAATGACATGACGCATCAAATACAGTTAACCTTGGGACTGGCACATAATCATGTCTCAATCATATTGGTTGTCATTTTTATTTTTATTATTGGTGGGAGTGTCTTGAAGACAGGTCACTTCTTGCAAGAGGCTGCTCTCCAAGCAAAAGGGCTACAAAAAGCTTAATATAGACCCTGGCCATGAAAGGGGCTGTCTTAGTTCAAGCTGCTATAATATGATACTTTAGAGAGAGTGGCTTAAACAACATAAATTTATATCCCACAGTTCTGGAGGTTGAGAAGTCCAAGACCAGAGGGCCAATGGATCAGGTATCTGGTGAAAGCTGCTTCCTGGTTTGCAAATGGCTGCCTTCTCATTGTATCCTCACATAGCAAAGAGCAGACAAAGGAAGCAATCTCTCTCCTGTCTCTATTTATAAGGGAACAAATCCCATCATGAGGGCTCCACCCTCATGACTTAATTATCTTCCAAAGGCCCCATCTCCAAAAAACCATGTGGGTTTCAATATATGAATTTGGGGGGAATACAAACATTCAGTCCATAGCAGGGTAAGTCATGTGCCCACCTAAATATGCTCCCAGTGCAGTGTGTTTTAAAGCAACCTTCCAAAAGGTCCCTGGGTAGGCTTTGGACAGCTGGCTTTCTCCCACCCCTGAGGGAATGCAAAGGAAGGGCCGCCTTTCCTCTTAGAATGAAGGAGGTTTATCACTGTGTAGTCATTCTGGCACCAAAAGACAGCATTCATACAAAGAAGAGAGCTATGTTGTGAAGAACTCAAGAATCAACAGATTTAGAGATTTATAAGCTATAATACTCAGCCCACCCCAGTCTTAGAAGCTCTGTCACACTAAGAGTGGTCAATAGCTTTGAAATGAAGAAATCCATGAATGTGGAATTCAGTTTAAGGACAATCTTCCTCCAATCTTTTCTCACTGCCCTCTGATAAGACTTTCTCTTGGGTTCATGTTCCTCCTTTAGTTCTACCTTCCTGAATGTTCACTATGTCCTGCATCCTGGTATTTGTATTTATTTGCCTTTTATTTATTAAATAAATATATACTGAGCTCCTCAGAGTATCTGACCCTCACAACAACTGCATGAAGTACATATAGTACCATCCTCATTTGCAGAAGAAAATGACAAAGCTAAATTGCTCAAATTTGCAGAGCCATTAAGTGGTAGAGCCACAAACCCAGGTGATCTGACTCCAGAAGCCAAGCTCTTAGCACAGAGTGTTGCTGCAAAGCATTACAAGGAATACCTGCATCAGTGGCTTAGGTAAGATGCCTCCCCTCTCTTTCAGCACCAGCAAAGAAGTGCCTGTGGAGCAGACCACCCGGCCATCCCTGTTTCTTTGGCGTCCTCAGCATCACCATACAAGCAAGGTCAGAGACAGGTTTGTTGGGGGTCTAGGCTTGGACCTTATACAATTTGGGGAGCTCTCTTTAAGAAAAATAATACAAAATTACAGATACATTATTAGGTATGGAAGTTAATATGTAATTTTATTCTAAATAAGAAATCACAACAAATTAATAATTTTAAAAGACTGGCAAATGCTATAAAGCCCATAAAAATTAGCATACATAATTGATTATCTGCCTGGCATACCACTATAATAATGGACTTCACTTATTACATATTTTGGCTTCCACTTTTTTGATCATGTCTTCATATAATGAAAATTTTAAAATATTGTAGCCTCTAGAAATAATAAGCAGATAATTAGGTATTTCCTTTAGCATGAATGACTGCAGTGTTTTTAATATTAGACAACTTTATTTCAGCTTTAATATAAGAAAACTTTTCTAAACTATCAATAAAATAATTCATGTTACATACGCTCTTAGGGTTACTGTAAAATTTGGGGATATTCTATCCAGTTTCTTTTCTATATGGGCTATAGGATTTCAAAGCATTTCCACTTTTCTTTGAATCAACAGTATTATTTCCCAGTTTGCTATCCATGTAATAGGGTTTTATGAGTGCTATGTTATCTTCATGTAGGGCAATATTTCATCCTAAATATCTTTCATACTATTTCACTCTTCTTCATTAACTGGATTATCAAAGAACCTATTCAGTACTTTTAGTTGAACTTGATCTCTTCCTCTTAATGAATTTTGATATCACCTGAAAAATTTTTTGTTACTATTTGCTTCTCACCATCAGAATAATTTTTATTAATGTCATCACTCATCACTAAACTATCATTTTTGAGTCACATTCTATTAACTTTTGTCTGAATTTTCTCCCGATTCATAAAGAAAACTCAAAGATGATAAAATATGGTTCTTATATACTTCCAAATAAGAAGGCTGTAATTTCCCACTTGTTTTACTGAAGCATTCCAAAATGTCTTCAGAAGAGCAGTTAAAATGGCACACTCAAGCTTCATCAACTATTTCAATAAACTTTTTATATATTACAACTCTCAGAAAAAAATACAAGTTGCATGTGTGTTTAAAATACCCAATTGTTTAAAATACTCTATGAGATGAATCTGGAAAGAAAACCTAACTGTCGCAAAATACTAAAGTAGTCAAAAATTTCATTTACTGTCACAGTAGCTTTTTCTCTGACAAGATTAAGGAAACGAGCTGGCATGGCACATATTCTGCTTGCTTATTAGAGTTTTTAAAGAGTGTTTGCAGCCCTTTGTCCTCCCCTGTCATAACAGCTGCATTGTCAGACAATTTATTGCTAATATTTTTCAGCAGTTGGTTACTATATTCCAGAACTTGTTTCATTTTTAAAAATTTAAAGTCACAGTATCTAGATGGTTTCCACTGGACAAAAAATTAAAAATTACTCATGGGGGGGGGTTTGTTGCTGTTAATTACTAATTAATCAGTGTTCTGTATCCAGTTTAGAAGATTAAAAAAGAATTAATATTTGGTGTCTTTTCTTTTCCAATTTTGTTTACATTCTCATTTTGTACACGTTTTCCCATTATTACAGTTAATTCTCTTTAAACTGTTTCAGATGTCACATTTACTTTTTTCATTTTGACATTTCCCAACTGCTCATGTAAAAATGGTCAGGTTTAGCAATTTGAAGAAAGCCAGTCTTTGCTGTGAATGCTGAAGGGCAAATGTCTTTCACTTAAAAATTTAATAATCCTAATTACTTTTGTTAAGCTCTTCAAAATAATACTGAATGTTCTTTCTTATCTTTTATTCAAGACATTAGTGTAGAGGCATTTGTAATTGATTTACTTTTTGTAATCCAAGTAAATATAGATTTCTTGCACTCTGTGGAGTCTTCGTGACTTTCAAGGGTTCTCATTACACCCATCTGGTCTGGAAACTCATCTGTTGTAAGTAATGACTGTCATGTTAAAAACAGCTTAAACAAAACAATAGATACAAGCTTTTAGTCTCAGCGTAGACTAGCCAGGATCTACAGTAGTTTAATCATATATTTTCCAAATATTTCCTTGAGTTGCTTTTTTTCCTATTTTATGTTCTGTTTGATTCTCTGTAAAGTTATTGGAAACAATTTCAAGAAAACAATTTTTTTATTAAACAATGTTGAGTGAAATTATTTCGTAATAAAGAAGAGTACAATGTTTAAAGATCACAATACTTACTGAACTCAGTGACTTCCTCAGTATAGAGCTGCTGCTGACCTTTGCGATCATAAAACTCAGTTCTTAGTCTTGTTCCCTACCCTCAGATTTATGCCTGTCTCCTAAATCACCCACTTCCTTTTCTAAGGTAACCTGTGTAAGTCTCCACCCATTTTTACCATTTTCCCACAGACTGTAAAGGAGGAACCAAGAAAGAGGCTTTGGCCTACACATCTCACAAAACACTCCAGGGCGTGTGCCAACTCTCCAAGAAGTAGGATCTTCTTTGCAATCTTACCACTAAAGGCAGGAGGAATGCCTTTTGTAACCAAACTACTCACAACCCGAGGAAAAATATTCATTTGCCTTGACAATAAAGTCTAAATTCTTAAAGAAGCCTGCCTATCTTCCCTTGAATTACGCAAATTACATCATTATGTGGAGCTAAGCATATTCCTCTCAATGGCTTTCTCTCTTAGTTAAAAAAAATGCTTTGTGATCACAGTTCTAATAAGGGCCTTATGAAATCTATAGCCATGGGGCCCTTACTCTCCAGAGGAGGGAGAAGTCTAATTTTATTTAATCCTCACAACAGCTAATCGAAGTAGATATAATTTTTACTCTTACCTTTCATTTGAGAAAACTAAGACTTAAAGAAGAAATATAAACTTCACTTGGACAGTTTGTAAGTGGCAGAGCAAGGAGTCAAATTCAGAACTGTCTAACTATAAACCTCATACTCTTATCCAGTGTTGTATGGGAGACACCTTGTACTAGCTTACAAAAGCCAATTGTTAAATTTTTAGGACTTTTTTGAGTTGGTTGTTAAATAAGCTATTAGTAAAAATCAAATTATACAAATTAATAAATTATTTAGAAACAAAGGTAATAAGTAGTTAAAACACATCACTTCTTCATTAATTAACTACACTTTACTATTATCACTGTTCTTGAGTTTATGTATCTTTTTTTTTATTATATATAGGGTGGAACCCCTATATAATCGTGGGCTACTGCACATCTTTTCCAAACTCCATGTTCAGTGAATTCAAGTTCGTAACTTGAAAGTGGCCAGGATGGAAGTATTTACATCATAGAAATTAGCAGCACTCCCCTCCCCTATCAGGGCTGGTTGTTAAATATTTTTCATTACACTATTTCTCTTAACCATTACACTATCCAACCCTTGAACAGTGATTATTTCTCTCTGTGAACATGTTTCACCACTACCCATGTGTCAGAGAATTGATCTTGTCACTCCCGTGTAATCCTGCACTCCATTGGTCTAAAGATTTCACATATTCTTAGCTATTTCACATATTGTGGACTAGGATATAGTTAACTACTATAAACATTCTACTTTTTACAGTAACAGAAAAGAACAAAATCTATTCTCCTCAGACTGACAGATGCCCAATATATTAAATGTATTACTTACATAACAAGTATCAATGAAGTGATAGATTGTTGTCCCTCTTAAAAGACCTTTTTGAGCAAGGGAGAAATTTAATATTTAGAAAATGAAATGAAAAATACAAAAGCTAGAACTTCTTGTTTAGACTACAGACAGCAAAAGAAACATACTGAGGGTTTAAATCAAGTCTCTGTGTGCAGAAATTTCAGATATTAAGTAAGAAGTAACTGGCAGAATCTGTGCCAAAGGAGTCTCTGATCCCCTCACACACACACACCTCCACTGATTATGTACCTTATTTCGAACCTAGTCACAAAAGTCAGAAGAGCCAAAATCTTTATCCTCAATTCCCACTTGAACTTAACACAGTTTATTTTGCACAGTTAAGTCATATGCTGACATAGGCCCAGTGAAATAAAAATGAATTATCCTTCTCTATTAATGTTGCACAGTACTGTTGTTCAAAGATATTTACGTTATATATTTTCAGAATGTGATAAATATGAAGCACTGCGACAGCCAAGTATTTAGTAATATGTTCTAAATTTTCCTCTAAATAATATTTCCAGCAAACCATAGGTAAATATGAAAAGCAAAAGATAATATAAAATTAGAAAATTGCTTCGTTAAGCATGAGTCTGTGACACAATTACTTACTCTCCAATAAAGAGCAGCTACAAAGTATAGAATAACAACTCTGAAACTTAAAGTTTAGCTAAGACTGTTTTTTAAATTGGCTTTATTGGATGACAGATCCAATTCTGAAAATTTCATAGACCCATAAAATTAGGAATACTGTCAGGAAAACTCATTTAATTTACCTCATTAGGCAGGAATACATCTATACCAGTATTTCCCAAAGTTGCACAAGATGGTAATAGATATTACATGAGAAAAAGGATTAGTCAAATAAGCTTGAGAAAGGCTGGATAAAAAAAAATTTATTTTATTTTATATTATTTTTTTTAACAATCCCTCGTCTCTAGGTTCTGGGAGCCACTCTGTCCCCTTGACCCTTCAGGCCCTAGGAAGGTAAAGCCCTTCTGTAACCTGCCATGAGGTATTGTACTACTTTACTGGTGCTCTTAAACCTGTCTAAACCTTCATAAATGTAATTAAACTCTTTTCAAATTACCCAGTTATGTGTCTCAACTATTTCCTGCCAGGCTCCTAACTGATAGACACATCTCCACCATTTCCTTACCAGGCATATAGAACCATACTCTTCACTTTTTTGACTTAAAAATATGGTAGGCCATGAAGGTGAGGCTATTCACACTGCCTGGGTCATTTAAAGTCTAAACAAAATCAAGGCTTCAGCCCTTCTGGAAGATAAGCAAACACCCTGATGACAGCTATCAATGGATGATCCTCATCAATGGGAACAAAAAGAAATCCTAGCAGCTGTTCAATCCAAGCAATGCATGCCATTCATTGGAATGGAGACTAGATGATGTGCAGAAATAGCCCCAGTCCCTGGCATCTCCCAGGAAATAGTCACAGAGAGTTCTGGCTTGGACAGAGCTTGGTCATCTCTTGAGGATGACATCATGCCAGTCCACATAGTCCCTCTTTTCTTCCCTTTACAATTGCATGGAGTCCTACCCAGTCTAGGGACAAGAAAATAATATATCTGTACAAATGTTTTCTGTTTTCCACCATGGATTTTTGAACTTAAAATGAAGAATTGCTTCTTTGATTCTCTTATTTGCATTATTCCAGGATTGATGCGAAAGCCTCCAAAATATAGGAGAAGAAATGCAATAAAACATGAAGTGGAAGGAAACCTATCAGTATATCCCCAAATGTATTTTCTTGCCACCTAAATTTTGATAGGTTCTAGTTCAAAATGACGGAGCCAGTACATATGTTTACTTCTCCTCTCCTCCCAAAAGTCCTCTTGAAATAATGCTATAAATCTATAAAAGGAATAAATTTATAAAGGCACTGAATGTATAATGGCAAGTAAAGATTTTAACACATACCTGCAAAACCAAAGGCAGTAAAACTAAATCAACAAAAAAATAATAATTGAGGAGGCCAGAACTCAGGGTATGCATAGGAGAAAATTGCAATAGAGATAGGAACTCTGCATAACAAATCAAAAGCTTTCCCTGAATTTATAGGTAGAGAAACCAAGAGTAAGAGAAGAAAAGCTACCAGAAAAAATAGCAAACTGGCTATTGCAGGAATATGCTTCAGGTGGTCCTGAAGCCTAAAACCTGCTAATGGGGTGGCAAGCCTAGAATTAAACTTTAATCTCTCCAGTCTTACAGTAGCACTGAGGGTGGTTTGGGAGTGTTACCAATTACAGTATTTTCAAATGTTGGGCAGCCAAGCACATAGCACAAGTCTCTAGAGAGAGCAGTCATAAGGGACCAACTATGTATAAAACCACTATGAGGTTGTCAAAGCTAGTGTCCTGAAGAGTAATCACCAAGATTAAGTAGTATTATTAGTAGGCAGGCAAATTCATGGGCATTTGAGAGCAAGAGGGTCTTACTCATACAACTGATAGCATTGCTGTGTATAGCCAATTTGTGTGCAGTAGCTTTGCCCTTTACATGCTTAAAGAAACTTGTATACTCTGTCTTGTGTTTAAACAATGTTCTGCCAATCACATAACTATGCTATTTTGACTAATTGCAGATTGGTGTCAAGAGAAGGATTCACACACACACACACACACACACACACACACACACAGAACCTAAAACAAACAAAAAAAGTCAGATCAGATTCTGAGGCAGTATAATACAATGGTTATAAGTACTACCTCTGGTCCCCAACTGCCTTAGTGTAAATCTTATCTCTGACACTGATAAGGTATGTAACATTAACCTTTCACATCTCAGTTTTCTTATCTCCAAAATGGGGATGATACTTCAACTCTCAATACATTTAACTTCCTCTGAGATTTCAATGAGCTAATACACACAAAATTTCATGTACCTGTCACATAAAAAATATTTTATATTATCATTTTATTACAGCCATTTTAAGGTCTATAGATTTTTCTATAACAGGCCAGGAGTAAATATTTTAGGTCTTGCAAGCCAAATATGATCCCTGTTGCATATTCTTGTGTGTGTGTGTTTGTATGTGTGTTTATAACTTTAAAAATGTAAAAACCATATTTAACTCAAAGGCCATACAAAAACAGGCCACAGGGAAAATTTGGCCTACTGTCTGCAATTTGCCAACCCGTTTTAAAACATTATTTCACTTTCTATTGTAGTGATAAATACCCACCCCTTTTCTATTAAGAAATGGCAACGTCACACTGAGATTCTAAATCACCTATTAAGAAAATGTATGAAAAAATAAAGGAAAATTATTTCCCCAAGATTTGTAGACTTAGAGAAAACAAGCACATTGCCAGTCTCCTCCTTATCTTAGTTGGCCCAGCCCAAGAGAGTCATCTCTTCTAAACAAAATTATGTCCATGAGAATAAATTATTTATCCTCTTTAGATGAATTATTTTGACAACATTACAATTCAGTATTGTTCAGAACCATGTATCATCCTGGAAATGAACTTAGAGATGTCAATTTCTCAGACATGTCTATCTAAACATTTTCCTACTAAGACTGAATAGGAGGGGTTATCAAATGGATAATATTTAGCAGAGGTAAAATATATTATACAAGGGCGTTAAAAGTGAATTAAAGTTAACAAAACATCAGGAATTCTAGCATCAGGAATGTAGGAGAGTAAGGAGCAGGGGGAACAGCTACATGCTGAAAACTGATACAACAGAACATAGCAAGTTGCCCCAGAAGACTGAGAGTAAGGCCAGCAGTCTTTTGTGGACGTGACATGAATGAACTGGACATATGAATGTAGGACCTCACAAGGCCCTTAAAGGGCAGCATCTCCCCTGAACAAGCTCTGATGCTAATTGGATGTGCAAAATGAGAGATTATAGTTTTACAAGGTCAACCTGAAAGCATTTAATTTCCTGGGAATCTCTTTGGTGGTGAAGCATTGAAAATACACCACAAAATCTTAAGAACAAATTTCTGATCATAGCCAAAAACAGGAAGCGCAATGCCTGGTCAGCCTGTCAAGATTTTGGCAAAACCATATTCTACATTTGTGGATCTTTTTGAGCTAAATTTACTAAATTACAAGACAAAGGTAATTGGAGCTTTATCTTCAGAGGATCATTCAATTAATACAAATTACCAATGTGGGAGTGCAGGCAAACTATTTTGATATGTGATGTATATACACATAAATATTAATATATTCCTTTCATATATTCATATTCTGTATTTAAAGGAAAAGATATTTGAATTGAAATTGCCTGTTGCTAAAACTTGATGAATTCCTGGTTTTTATCTTATGTGAAAATGAAAAGTATTAGAAATGGACTAAAAATTTCTGCAATTATTAGTAAAGGATTTACAGAATATTTAAATATAATTTTAAACATAACATTAAACATGAAATATCAATATGTTATAATGCAATGTGCTGTTGTCTATTTCAGTTGAATCTTGTGGAACCAGTCAATGTTACCCGCATAAATTTTTCCACCTGAACCTTTGGGGTTTGAAAACATTCTGATGATTCTTGGCATTTATTTAGATGTACTATCTGACATTCTCTAACTGAAAAATTAGACTGATACAATAACACTGAGCTAATAAATATTTGTATACATCCATTGTAATTCAATACCAAAACTATCTGACATAAAAGATATATATTGACTAAAGTGCCCATAGAAATAAAAAGTTAAAAGTTATTTTTAGGCAGTTGTTTACAATTCCACTTAAAATATTAGATGTCTTCTGCCTGTACCTTCTTTATCATTTCTTAGGGATGAGGGTAGAATTTTTTTACTTCTTGGACAATTTGTCCTCTAAAATGCTGATAAGGGGAGTTGTTTAGGTAGCAAATTCTAAGGTACTTGAGGAAGGGTATAAAAATAGAATAAGAAAAGAAAGGACTTGTAAATATAAGGACAAAATGTTGCTTGGCATGACAATAAATTACATCAAAACTGCTGGGGAAAGAAGAAATTAGATTAAAAAGTCTCGTATTAGGGCTAAAATAGAAACTTTGTTAAGTTAAAAATATCAAAAAATTGTTATCTTTTCTTTAAAAAGAAAAAAATTATATTTTCTGCTCTGTAACTCAGGTGACTTCATTGGCATGCTGCATCCCCAATTTTCATATAAAATACTAAAATTTCTATGTTGAGCCCCTGATTTGACATTTATTGCTATTTCTTAACAAAAAGAACTAGAGGGCTTCCCTGGTGGCGCAGTGGTTGAGAATCCGCCTGCTGATGCAGGGAACACGGGTTCGTGCCCCGGTCCGGGAAGATCCCACATGCCGCGGAGCGGCTGGGCCCGTGAGCCATGGCCGCTGAGCCTGCGCGTCTGGAGC
>NC_041217.1:122999600-123007854 GCF_002837175.3 Physeter macrocephalus
GGCCCGGGTACCGCAAAAAAAAAAAAAAAAAAAAAAAAAAAGAACTAGAGTCCTATGGTGAGTGTGGCATATTAAAAGTAGTAGAACCCAGAGTGAGACTGAAACATCTCGTTGAAGTTAGAAAACAAGGACTTTTATTTTTGTTTTGGTACCTTCCTCTACCATTTAGATGTTTATTACAGTGTCTGCATATGTATGTGCATAGGTATAAATAAGTAAATAAAATAGATTGTAGGTATTACTTAATATATTATATATATTATAATCAAGTCCACATTATATAATAGTAGGGTGAAATCACTGCTACTTTTTTTTTTTTTTTTTTGTGGTACGCGGGCCTCTCACTGTTGTGGCCTCTCCCGTTGAGGAGCACAGGCTCCGGACGTGCAGGCTCAGCGGCCATGGCTCACGGGCCTAGCCGCTCCGCGGCATGTGGGATCTTCCCAGACGGGGGCAAGAACCCGTGTCCCCTGCATCGGCAGGCGGACTCTCAACCACTGCGCCACCAGGGAAGCCCCAACACTGCTACTTTTATGTACCATGCCTTCTTACAGAACTGCAGTATGAAATTTATTTAACAGAAAACACCATGGAAAATACTATCAGTGGCTGACATATGGAGTGAAAATTCTCCTTCCCTAAATGACTATGATCCACTCATCTAATTGTCCTTTGGCTTATTCCTGATGATCAAAGAAGTGGAGGTTGGGCTATCTGGGCATCATCAGCATGCCCTCCTTCTCTATTCTTTTCAGCTCCACAAGTTTCCTGCTCCTCTGGTACCCCTAGATAGTTTTGCAGTCTCTGGTATATCCTCAACTATGGTATTGCCCTCCTTAGATGCTCTTAAACCTCACACACAGAATATCCATAATTCTGCCCACTAGGAAGGTGAAAAACTCTTGGAATTGTCATTTCTATTGGTGGGCTGTTGGAGCAGCTCACTCTTTTTTGTTTGTATGTTTTAAGTCATGATTTGTAGCATTTACCCCTTCCTATGATGTAAATATTTCCACCATGGCTGATTTCAAGCTACCAACAGTTGAACATCTGCCTCACAAAATTCCTAAATAATTGACAAGCAAACTTCACAAATTTGAGAAAGCAACAACACACCACTGGCACTGCTTTCTTTCATTTGCCTTATCTCAGCCTTTTTCAGTGGCTTTTTACCTGCAAAAAAAGTCAAGTCTGGTTGGTTGTCTTGGGAAACATTACTCTGTATAAATTCACACATCCTATTCTCTTTGCCACTCCCTGAATTCTATTGTTTGTGTGCATACCCAGTGTCGGTAGGAGAGGCTTAAGTTGTCAACCTGTTACTTCCTACTTGTTCATAAAACTTTTACACATTATATATGCAAGCACTGATAAAAAGGAAATGAAAGTAAAAGGAAGAGCAGAAAAAAGAGAAAGGAAAAAGAGAGAGGAAGAGAGAAAAGGAAGGGAGGAGTATCATTCTCCTCTGTCTTTTATAAACTTATTACTTGCCTTGTGTTATAATCATTTTTGCATATGCATTGTCACTTTCCCAAGTTAATTTCTGTGTCTCCCATAGCTTATCACACAATGAGCCTTCAATAAATATTGTTGAAAAAAATGGAACGAATGATAATTCACAAGTAAAAATGATTACACAGAGAAACCTTGTCTCAATATCAAGCCACAAAAATAAGTAGTCAACATTCTGATTTCCAAATTTCACTTTGTTTGCCATCAATTCTCCACCATTGTCAAGTTGGTATTGCCAGCCCAACATCAACATGTTCTTACAGTACACCTATTGCCTTTGCATTTTCCTCCTAAAATGGGGAACACATACTGTATCTGCCTTACTCTGTTTAAGGTAATACTTTTGTCCTTCACTGAGATAATCACTCTTTGCTGATAATAGGCCAACTCTTTGTTGTTGGTGCTCATGTGTTACTTTTTTTCTTCCAGATAAAGAAAGCAGGCCCCACAGACACGTGCAGCATGATGTGACTATCAGAATGGATTAGAATTGGGTTTTATTTCTTAGTCTTATTGTCAAGGTATCGTTAAGAGCTGTCTGCTGCTGATAAGATCAGTTAGTGCAGTAGATAGTTCAATGCTGAACTCTTGGAAATACTATGTACATTTAACTCAGAAGTTTAAAAATTGTTAAATAAAAATGAACTATCCCCTCAAACTAGAAAGAGAAGACTAGCATAGCTTTTTTGTTACTGTTCATTTGCTTAATGTAGGAGGTATGAATCTTAATCAGATAAATAAGCAAAATCACATTTCATTACTGTCCGTAAACCATCTAATTTCTATTCTGAGTACCCAGTCCCACTGAGTTGGTGAGAAATTCAATCTCAGTTATTTCCAGGCTTTCTCCCACCCTCAGGTTTGTGTTGAGGCTCCAAGGTCTTACTCTACGTTCAGGCAGTAGAACACTGATCACTAGGTATCTGCTCACATTAGTAACAGCTGGATTTTGCTGCAGCCACATGAGCCCATCAAGTCCACCAGTGTGCCATTTCCATGCCATGCATAGGGTAGGGGCTCTTTAACAAAGCTAGGACCCTAAGCTTGGCATCTAACCCACCTGGTTTATCACCTGGAGACTTCTCCTGAAACTCTGCTACACCCTTGGGTGCTTACAGGGTGGACGTGAACATCCCCTCTGTTCAAGAACCAGCAGACCTGTTTCCTCCCCCAGACCTGGAGAAAGCTCTTTTTCCTTTGGCGAACCTTCTGTCTCTCTTGGTTTCACATAGAGATACCAATTTCCTCTCTCTCCAAATTTTACTATCCTCAGTGGGCAAACAGAAGCCAGGAAACCCTGCCAAAGACCTTTCATGTGGCAAGGAAGTATGAAATATGTTGTCTGCTTGAATGGAGGACAGAAAAGGGGGAAAATTCAAGGAGAAAAAATGAACATCTCAACAAAAGAATCCATGTTAGCAAAATATCTACCAAACATCTTCTGCTTAGGAATATCTATACTTAGGGATTTCATTGCTTCAACATAGGTGACCTAGCTTTCCTACCCTCCATTCTCCTCCCTCAAAATGCTAGCTTAGGTACATTTCTGTCCTTTCTATCTACTTGTTCTTTGCCCAAAAGACAACATTCTGCTATAAAGTAGGAAAATGTGTAAATAGTATAATTTAAGGGATGCTAGGAAGGTCCATCCCTATTCAAAGATGCTTGTTTCTCTGCTACTGATGACTTCATCACTACCACTAAAAAAAACCCAATGCTTTGAATTAAGGCATAGCTACAGGGTACTTAAAAATAATCCATGATTCAACTATTTATTCAATAAATATTTATTAATGACATATATGTCAGACACTGTGCTGGGCACAAGATATACTACAATAAATAAGCAAGCATGGTTCCCCTCTCAATGAGTTTACAATCTACTTGTGAAGAGAGACATGATAAAACATTTCTAAAATGATTATCTGATTACAATTATAAAAGCTATGAAAGGAAAATGGAGGTAGCTGTGAGAATATGTAATAGGGGAATTTCCTGATAAAGCAGCGTTTAGGCTGCTTTTAATACATTAAAAAGTAAGTGAGGAGGAGAGGAGGGTTCTAAAGCATTGCACATAGCAAGTCTGGAAACAGGCATAATGTTGTTTAGAATTAAAAAAAAAAAAAAAAAAAAAAAAACTGAAAGAAGCCCCTGGTGGTTGAACCCTAAGGGTGGGAGAGAATGCCTCAAAGCAAGGCCAGAAGTTGAGCAGGGGTTAGCAGTAGCAGGGCTGTGTAAACCATAACAAAGATTCTGGTATTTATCAAAAAAGACACTGAAGGGCTTCCCTGGTGGTGCAGTGGTTAAGAGTCCGCCTGCCGATGCAGGGGATACGGGTTCATGCCCCGGTCTGGGAGGATCCCACATGCCGCGGAGCGGCTGGGCCCGTGAGCCATGGCCGCTGAGCCTGCGCGTCCGGAGCCTGTGCTCCGCAACGGGAGAGGCCGTAACAGTGAAAGGCCCGCGTACCGCAAAAAAAACACAACAACAACAACAAAAAAAACACTTTAGTTTTTTAAGAAGAGCAATGAATGACCAGGTTTCTCTTTAAGAACTCTGGTTGCTGTGCAGAAAATTAATTGGAAGAACGCAAAGACTGAATACGTAAAACATTATGCCATTATCAGCTATTAGCATCCTAGTCTCTCAAATTCTTTCCAAGTAGCTGTTGATACACAAGTGTGACAGTTAAGGCCCTCAGACTGAGATTCCTCACAGATCCACATCCTCACTGAAATGCACCTTTCTCTGTACATCTCTCCTCTTCTTTTTCTCATGCCCTTTTTCTTATAATAAAGTATCTTCTTGGTATGACAGTTCCATTGCCAGGATCCATGTCTTAAGCAGGGAGGTTTATAAACCCTTGCCTATTAAGCCTCACCTCACTCTTACTACTCATGGACCATGAACTGGAGTCCTGTCTCTGAACTCCAGTCTAGAGAATGGTGCTTTGTTATCTGTCAGTAGGTTCAGCTGATAATGCCTCCTCTAATACTTCCAGTTACTCTGCTTCATGTATCAAGACATGCCCTACACTCTACTGACTGACACCTTCCTAGCTAAATATACTAACATTTCTCACCTCAATTATCCAAACATTCTACTGATACATTTTCCTTTATTAGGCCTTGCTTACCTCCAATGCTCTGGCTCACACTGCCACAAGAAAGATCTCCCTAAACCAAAAATTTTGTTGTGTCACTTCCCTGCTTCAATGTTTCACATTTCTTATAGACAAATTGTAAACTCCTCACATGTCATACACGGCCCTTCATAACTGGACCCCACTTACCTTTTCAGCCTTGTCTCACACACTCTCCTTTGCACTTTATGCACCCTTAACTTATTTAAGAGTTTAAGTAGACGCTGAACCTGCTGGGGCGCTCACCTCACTGGAATACATTAGAAATACTGGGCTTGCTAACCTGGGTCTTTAACTCCTTGTTTATGCTTGTGTTGTTCCCGAAGAGGAGTCAGCTCCCACAAATGTAAATAAAAATATTCTCTTTGTCCCCTAGACATACTAACTTAATAAGGATTTCTGCAAAACGTATTTACAGTAACTGCTGAAAGTTGGCAATAAGTTGAATTTCCAAAACCAAATAATATGTGGCATAGTGCTGTTTATCAGGGACGAGCAGTTTATTTTATCATCTAAATTTTGCATTTTGAACACACCTCCCAAGAAGTTCTCTGATTCAAAACACACACAAACTGAAGAAAAAGAAGAAAATGGGGAACATTTCATTGAATAATTCCACAATATCGACCCTGCTTTGACCCTGCTGAAGCGAATTACTAAGAGAATGTGTTTTGCATATAATTTTTCGTAACAGAAAAATCAATTCCTCCTTGGCCCCAAGAAGTAAATATTGAATGAATAGTTTTTAAATATCCATTTTAAGGGGCGACAAAATGTTAGCCTGCCTAACAAGCCCTGATTCTCAGCACGCTTTTGCAAGCCCCTGTGTTTTTTCATAGGCTATTTTCTCTTGAAACACATTTCATTCCCTCATGCTATTGCCTACTCAGCTTAAATAACACTCCCTTAAGGGGGCCTTCCATGACCCATAGACTACGGTAGGTACCTCTCTATACTCTTCTATCTTCCCATATTTCTCTTATCATTTTATTGTGTATCCATTCTTCTAGACCTTAAGCAGGACATTCTGTCTTTGTTTTGTTGACATATATCCTAAGCACCCAGACCAGTGCCTAGAACATAGAAATTCCTCGATAATTACTGGATGAATAAATAAATACATGAATGAACAAATACATGAATATAATATTACTCCATGTTAGAGCTCCCTGATTCTTTGACTGAACTGCCCCTGTCATTTATCACCATGGCTTCCAGTTACCATCTTCTGCTTGAAGCTGTGTCTATGAACTGAATTAATGACAAATCTAGAATTAACTGCAGCTGCTGCTACACATACCCAGGCACGTGGAAGTTTTCAACCATGGACATAGAAAAAGTAAATGCGAAGACACTGAACAGCATGAATTGTCTCCTTCATAATCTTGTTTATGGCTACACCTCCTCACATTTCTCTCCGGTTTTCATAGGGAACTCCCCTCCGGGCATTGGGAAAACAGTTGAATTAATAAAGTCCCAGCCCTGCAACTCCCAACGAACTATAGCTAGGGTGGCTCCAGTGAATTCAAAGCTACAGAGAATGGCAGGTCAAAATAGCTGCTTAGGATATTATTGAACTATGGACTATGAAATAAGCAAAGTTTTCTTCTAGCTGACGCAATCACTCCACGGTTGCAGCAAGTGCTTACTATATTCTAGGGCATTGTGTTGTCTTTTACAAATATTATTCAATTTAAAAAACAAGAAAACCTTACAAGGTAGGTTGAACCCATATTATACCCATTCTATATATGGGAAAACTGAGGCCCAGGGATGTTAAATAAATTGTCCAAGATCACCCAATTAGGGAATGGCAGAGCCAAAATTCCAAATGGATCTAACTGACTCCAATATACAGACACCCTTAATATAGCTGACGTCCTTCTGCCTCTACCCTCCAATCAACTTCTAGAGAAAATGAAAGCTAGTTTCAAGAACCAAAACAAGTTGATAAGAAAGAAGGTTAATCTTTCTCTTTATAATGTTATAATTCTTCATTTTGGGTTCTTTTCAACCAGCTGTTGCATGCTCTACTTTGGTGGTAAATAACATTTCTTTAAACAGAAAAGGTTTCTCACTCTATCTACATCTAAAGGTAATTAAGAATGATTAGGAAGCATTCAGGAAAAAAATCTAAGCAAATGACTTTGAATGCATTCTATAAAGTACATGAAACAGAATCACTGCAAGATCTTGCCACTATTTAAAAAAGAAATATATTTTAAAATTGCTTAAATTATCATTCATAATAGGTTTATTATTAAATTTGTAACACTATTAAGCATAAACAGCCCATGAATTGTGGAAGATTCGATGGAGAGAGAGGTCAGTGCATTGGTTAAAGGGGAAAATAAATTTAGAAGATGCTAAAAATAATACTGACTAGCAGAAGGAAGTATTACGGTGGAGGGGGAGAGGGAGAGAGAGAAGATGGTGACCCTGAAGACAATGAACTAGGGCTGCCCTTCCTCCCTGAGACAGAGAAGGATGTGGGGGCGTTGTGTGTTTAGGGGGGACTAAGCATGAAACATATTCTATGTTGACACAAACTGAGTCATGAGAAACAAAGCCAGTGAAGGTGACAATGATAAAGCTAAAATTTATTGAGCATTTAATATATGCCAGGTTCTGTACTAGGCTCTTCACATGGCTCTTCAAACATTTTTTTTTTTCTGGCCACACCACGTGGCTTGTGGTATCTCAGTTCGCTGACTAGGGATTGAACCTGGACCATGGCAGTGAAAACTCAGAATCCTAACCACTAGGCCACCAAGGAACTCCAGCTCTTTACAGATTTTTAACAAAGAGCTTTCAAAAAAAATGAAAGACACAGTTTTGGGAGATCAAAGATGCTTTCATTTGAATTAGAGATTTTAAAAAAATGGTTAAAAATCATTTAGACCCTGACCTAATGAAACTTAAAAGCTTTTGCACAGCAAAGGAAACCATAAACAAGATGAAGAGACAACGCTCAGAATGGGAGAAAATATTTGCAAATGAAGCAACTGACAAAGGATTAATCTACAAAATATACAAGCAGCTCATGCAGCTCAATATCAAAAAAATGAAAGGATGCTCAACATCACTAATCATTAGAGAAATGCAAATCAAAACTACAATGAGGTATCACCTCACACCAGTCATAATGACCATCATGAAAAAATCTACAAACAATAAATGCTGGAGAGGGTGTGGAGAAAAGGGAACCCTCCTACACTGTTGGTGGGAATGTAAATTGATACAGCCACTATGAAGAACAGTATGGAGGTTCCTTAAAAAACTGAAAATAGAACTACCATTTGACCCAGCAATTCCACTACTGGGCATGTACCCTGCGAAAACCATAATTCAAAAAGAGTCATGTACCACAATGTTCACTGAAGCCCTATTTACGATAGCCAGGACAAGGAAGCAACATAAATGTCCATCGACAGATGAATGGATAAAGAAGATGTGGCACATATATACAATGGAATATTGCTCGGCCATAAAAGGAAACGAAATTGAGTTATTTGTAGTGAGGTGGATGGACCTAGAGACTGTCATACAGAGTGAAGTAAGTCAGAAAGAGAAAAACAAATACCGTATGCTAACACATAT
>NC_041217.1:123007993-123018000 GCF_002837175.3 Physeter macrocephalus
GGAAGCAGCCACATAGCACAGGGAGATCAGCTTGGTGTTTTGTGACCACCTAGAGGGGTGGGATAGGGAGGGTGGGAGGGAGAGGCAAGAGGGAGGAGATATGGGGATATATTTATAGGTACAGCTGATTCACTTTGTTATACAGCAGAAACTAACACACCATTGTAAAGCAATTATACTTCAATAAAGATGTTAAAAAAAAAAAAAAGAAATCATTTAGACCCTGGCAACCAACAAATAAGAAATTTGTGTGAACTTACTATATTTCTAATACTTCATTAGAAATCAAGAGAAGTTTTTTTTAAAAAAAAGTATGCTCTGAAATCAGAGGGCCATATAATCTATGATGGAGTTAAATCTAACACATGAGGATAAAATATAGTAATAGTTCAAAAAAGGAAATTTATATGGCTTGTAGGGTAAAATGAGGCAGGAAGGACTGCATCTGTACCTTAAGAAAAGTAGAGGAATTAGATGAGTGCGGGCAAAGGAGAGAGATCTCTAGACCAAAGGCATCACGTGAGGAAAGCAACACATGAAATTCAAATTAAAGGCTGTAAGATTTGACTAGTTGGAATTAAGGACAGGTTCTGGGGAGAAATGAGAAAGAGTTAGGCCTATAAATTGGAATGAGATTATGGCAAGCCTTAAAACACTTTAAATTAACTAAAATAAAAAGTACTTGAACTCTAATTGGTCTTTGCAGTTTCTCCATCACTCCACCTATTTTACCAAAACCCAAGTGAGTAACTGCCTACCCAGACACTGATTGAATGGCTTTCTATCTACATTCACTCCTAGTTCAATAGCTTCATGTCCAATCGCTGTTTAATAACCCCAACTAGGATTTGAAACAGGCACAGGGACAGTACCATATCCCTTATGTGGAAATAAGAAGTCAATGCCCTAAAGGAGATTTTTTTTTCCTAATAACAGCATCCTCTGCATGGTATTAAGCCCCCCAGTGCACTGCAGCAGCTTCCCTGGCCCTCAGTGCCTGCCTCCTGGAGGAAAGCATGAGTTTCACTGTGTAGAGAGTCCAGACGTGTTAACATGAACCATGGGATTCATCAGCTTAGGATGTAAGATGTAAGCTGGTAAGCACAGCTCACCCATAAATCCAGCCCATGGCTGTCATGATCTCCTCAGAGAGTCTCTGAAAATAGAATGCTCTGTACAGGCAAAGCAGTTTTCTTTCTCACATTTAGTGGGGAGTGGAAGACACGTTTTCCAAAGACAGAATAATGTGAATGTGAAAGCTGGATTCCTGTATAACTCAGCACCCTTTCTGTCATCACAGCAAGCTGCCTCTGTCAAATGTGCTGAGTCTCACATCAACAGTAGTAATTATGTGGGAAAAGGTGCTCCTTGTAGCCACTGTGGGCTGTCGTAGTGAAAGATACTGAAAACTTAAGCATGGTTAGACTGTGAATTTGTCACTCTAAGTAGGACAATGCCTAATGGCCATAAAGAAAATGAAGCAACACCTGACATTAAATCCTTTTTATGGTATTTTCATAGAAATTGAAGAAACACCTACATAATCCCTAACCTCAGGAAGGAACATGAAAAAAAAAAATACAGTCCTTAGTGACGTGGACTTTCATAGCTGGATGGGATGTTCAGGATCATTAATAACAATTCCTTTTCCAGGTGAAGAAATTGACACCTAGAAAAGGAAAGATATTCAACCCAAATCCATATAGCTTTTAGAGGCAGAGTACAACTATTTAGACGATGTCCCAAATGTCTTGCTTTTTCTGGTGATGCCATGCTAATAACAAACATTTGCAGTCCACAAAACGATAGGGGATATTATTATTATACTTGATTTTTACTGCAACCCTCAGAGGGTTGCAGTAAAGACTCAGATCCAAAACTCAAGGATCAGAAAGATCAACTGACATGTCCAAAGAGCTCATGGAAATGGTAGGGCTTACATCTGCCTCTTCTTCCCAACTTCCTGAGTCAGTTCCCAGTACCATGCCAACCGGTCTTGCAGATAGAACTCAACAGAAACCTCCTCTCCACTTCCCCAGGCACCTATACAGGAGAATGCAGCTATTAAAAGGAAACAATGGTTCATCAACCACTTCATTCAGCAAATAGGTACCGCATACCAGGCAATGATCTAGGTCATGGCGATATAGCAGTAAAAACAATAGACAAAGTCACTGCTCTCATGGAGACAGACAGTAAACAAAAACATAACATATAAGTACAAGTGGAAATGAGTGCTATAAAAAAAATATATAGTAAGGTAAGAGTATAGAGAGTGTTGGGGATAGCAATTCCTACTCACAATGGCTCTGTCCCAACCTGAGCAAATCAGTATGCACAGATCTTATATACAACCTGTAAACAAAAATAACAAACCCAAGTTCATTGATCCTTAGGGGTCCACAAGCTATAGTCAGTGTTTCCAATAAATAAACAAATGGGCAAACAAAGAATGAAAGCATAAGTTGAATACTTCCTAAGAGAAAACTCTACAGGTTATTTTTCTTTTAACTTTTAAGACAGATTATGTCAACTCTGTAAAAGCACAGACTATCTACACAATCATAAATCCTGATTGACAGATATTCATGTCTTAAAAATGGGACCACAATCATCACGTAATAAATGCAATTTGCTTGGAATCCTTCCAAAAATTAGAGATTCTACAAAGTAGTCCTTGGCTACAATAAGGTTGTTATTCACCGTCTGTCCTAGGACAAAGTGGAAGGGATTCCTGCCCTGGTATCTCTTGCAGATGAACTTCACCCTTTCAGAGTCAGGCAGACTACTCTGAAAAGAACTTAGGCATGCTCTTATTGCAGCTGGCTATGCTGGCCCTGGGCAAACCTGAGTAATCAACAAAATAGATATCCTTTATCATCTTCTAGAGCCTTCCTCATTCACATGAGTACTTATTCTTCCCACACCAATATTTCCTCAGGAGCCAAAGAACCTTGTGCGGTGCTGACTGCCCACAGCCTACAACTGTGGTACCATCTTAAGGCTGCTCTCTCCATCCTCGAGACCTTGCTGAGAGAAAAAAAATTTACTAAGCGCCACAGTAGGTGCTCTATACATGTTATATATTATTTATTCCTCAAAACAACCTGATGAAGTATACATGCTATGTTCATTTTGCAGATGAAGTTGATGTTTATGGAGATTAAGTATCATGCTTGTGGTCACATGCATAGTCTCTTTCTCCTTCCAGTGTAGCATGCTAAATGATTAGCTAATTTACTAAATGAATTGGTAAGATCTATATTTTTACATAATATTTCAATATCTTGAAGACAGTAGTAGAATGTATGTATAAACACTAAAAAGAATTTCATTGTTTACAAATTCCTCGCACATTCAATATCACAGTGTTGAGT
Organism: Physeter macrocephalus; assembly: GCF_002837175.3. Lineage (NCBI taxonomy): Eukaryota > Metazoa > Chordata > Mammalia > Artiodactyla > Physeteridae > Physeter > Physeter macrocephalus. The sequence goes on from NC_041217.1 coordinate 123,011,371, forward strand.
CAACAAGGGAAAGAAAATATGAGTCTTCACCATCCTCAACAAATAAATTTAGGTTCCTGCATAGCTGTATATTCTTCAAAAATTTATTGTTTATATATATATATATATATATTTTTTTTTACTTTGATTAGTATGAAGAATAAAGGAAATAGCAGGTTGTGTATTTAGCTGTATATTCTTCAAAAATTTTTTGTTTTTTATATATATATATATATATTTTTTTTTTTTTACTTTGATTAGTATGAAGAATAAAGGAAATAGCAGGTTGTGTATTTGGGATTCTTTTCCTGAGAGTGTTGTTAAGTTTATCCTTCCTCTAAAATTAGAAGCACAGGCTGTGATAGGCAGGTTTTTGGTTAAATAGTGAAAAAATAAAGTTTGTGTGTAGAATATATAACAGGTTAGAGATCATTGAAAGCTAGTTAAGATGATCTGGCTAGAGAAATGTTCTGATTTCTAGCATTGTCAAGTTTTATCTCCTTAAATAGGTTGACAATAGTTCAGCTAATACAATTTTAGATCTCATTTAATCTTCACAACAACTACATGATGAGAATTATGATCCTCATTTTACAAATGAGGAAACTTGGGCTCAGAAAAGTAAAATAAATTCCCAACTGACAGAGTCATCATCTGGACTTGGGTATATCTCTCCCCAGGGTTTGTGCTCTTAAACACTCCAAGGTTTTTATGTGACTCACTCTTACTACCAAAGCCCAAGCCTTACACAGGATCTGACTTTATACATCTCCAAGCAGTGCCAGCGGGTTCTCCAAAGCCAGACACAGATCAGTGTCTATTACAGGTTAACAATAATATTGGAATTCCACAAAAGGCACTTTCAGAAGAGGTAAATACTTACACCATCACTCTGACAATCCAAAAACATTTTTAAGTGTTAAGTGCATTCTGCCAATCATAAAAATGAAGATGAATCATATTCTTGACTTCATATTAAAATTAAATATCCTTTTTTGCATGATTTTTTCTAAAATTAATAAGCTGATGATTCACAACCCCTTGTAATATCACCTTTGACCTACCATTTTTCATAACTATATTACGATAAAAATTGTCTCTGAGTTAAAGCATGTTCATCTGGAAGAATGCTATTATAGTCTGCATAAATAACACTCAGTTATTTTTGAAGAATTACTTTCTCCATCCGTTCAAATCTACTCTATATTTGTTACCCTGAAACAGGTAAAATTACCTTACCAGAATTCCTGGCTTTAAGGGACTTACTTAGCCCCTCCCTGGCCCTTTATTAAATGATCTGAATCTGTTTTACTTCTTTAACAAGTTTTGCCTGAATGTTGTTTTAGTCGTGTAAAAAATTATAAGCCAATAGTTTTAAAAATACTGTACAGATTGCACATGGGGAGGCTGGCAGTCTTTCACACAGCGTTCATTCTCGGCAGCACAAATCTTCACAATAGAGAGCCTAAAACAAAAGCCAAATGCTACATACGGGGTTCTTTTCCTCCTGAAAAAATTCCAACATTGGGGAGCATACTTTCCTCTGGATGCACAAGTATAATTTCCATTATTGTTAATGGGAGCTATACATGCATAACACCCATTACTGCTAACGGGAGCTAAGTGCACACACAAGGGTAGAATACAGTGAAATCTGCCTTAGAAAATCACCCAAGAGAGTAGCAAAAATCAGTTGCCTGCTAGAGAATGGTTTTAAATTAAAAGCAGAACAGAACTGAACTTGAAACCACAGGGGAACTATTTAAACTTCAGGGAGCGGTGGGAATTGGCTTCTTTCTTGCTCTATTCCAGTATCTTGTTTTCCTTATCCATGTTCTTGATGAGAGCCAATGACCCTGTGATCTCCTAAAGAGATGATCTGGAAATGAATTTCACACCTCCATTGATTCAAATGGTCAGCTTGGGGAGCCTTTGGTAGGGGAAGGAATAGAGCTTCTGGATGATTACATCACAGCACATGCAAAATATGTCACATGGTATCTTTAATGACAGTTAATGAACCAGGATGAAAACAGTAAAGCAATGTTATTATGGCAATTTATATCAATCATTCACTAAACATCAAAAACATCTGTTCTATTATAATGTTATTGTAAAAGTCAATGAAAGATAAACCAGAAAGTGATTTCCATCTACCCAGTGGCCTACAGCTTTTCCTTTGGCATCTCAGGGCTTTGGAAACACAGACTATTCCTAAAATATCTTAAAATCATAGCATTTTATCCTAGTTCAGTCTCCTCATTTTTCAGATAAGGAAACTGCAGAGAAATCAAGTGTTTTTTTCCCCAAAGTAACAGAGCACTAAAGACAGATCTTGGACCCAGAATCCAGAATTTTCCTGACTGCAGATCCAGTGGTTTTAATGTTCAAAAGCCCAAAGACTCCCAAAGACTTTCATCTTTTTTGGCTTTGATTGGTCTCTGAGGACCAAATGCACAGATGGGTGGTTGAATTTAAGACTCCAAAAGGGACAAATCTGGAGCTCTAGAGAAATGGGGACTTACTGTTCTACATGTTACTCAAGTGATTGCATGCTCCAGTTATTTCCAAAAATAGTTTCAAATACAAATCTCAACAAGTACATTATTTTAAAGAGACAGAAACAAAATAGGCAGGGGAAATGGAAAGTTCATTACCTCATGTTTAGAAATGAAGAATGGAAATGTTGTGCTTAGGATGACTTTTCTGTTCAATATCCCACTTCCTAGGAAATCCTTCTAAGACTGTGATTACAGTACACAAGCAATATTCTTGTTCATCTGTGTCACATATGTGACATTATTTTTGTTATGCTTCATATACAGATGTTCCTAGTTGGCCTTGTTTTGATCTGACTCTCCCAGAAATGGGGAGGAGCAGACAGAAAACAACATTGGGAACTGTTCTGCAAGAGCTGTCAGTTTACAAAAACCCATATTACTTCTTTCTTGCTCTTTTCCCATGGAAAGTGTCCTGGCTGCCTTTGATGCCAGCCCCCCTGACCCTCACAGGCTAGCATATCAGGCCTAAGCGAGATCAACTGCTCAGTGGAAGAATTAGAAATGACTGAAGTTCCATTCCAACCCAGATATTCTACATATCCTGAGTTTTGATTTTACAATAATGATAATCCTTCCTATATACTTATATGAAATACATAGCCCTGCTGATGCAAATCACCAAAGTGGGGGAGTTTGATCAGGGAAGTCTTCCCTCAGCTAGCCAGTCAGTCTAGTTATAAATTTCAAGCAGAAGAATAAAAGGGAGGGCAGGAGTAGGAAGGAGAGGAATGAAAAGAAAGGGGAAAAAATGAGAAATGAAGACTGGAGTAAGTACAGAAAAGAAGGGGCAGGAAAAGAAAGGATAAAGAGAAGGTGAAGAGAGTAGAAAAAGTAAAGGAAAGCAGAGAACAGGGCACCATAATATTTGGGGTGGCACAGCATGAAGCAGGTGTGCTGGATTGCAAAGATCAAAGATTTTGGAGCCTGAATAACTGGGCTTACTCTCAGCTCGGCTTTTATTCTAATATGTGATGTTGAACAAACTAAATAAACCTGCTGTCTCTCAGCTTCCCCATCTGTCAGAGAAGGATAAAAACTGCCCATCCTACATCATAGGGTTGTTGTTATGATGAGGTAATGCATTAAAATGCTTTATAAACTGTAAAGAGCTGTGATATAGGAATCCTATGATTCTGTGATTCTGACTGTTTAACAAAGCAGATGGTCAGAGGAAAAAAGCATGCTGATGGGATAATCATTGTCCAGGTATCAGAACGCATCTTGATGGCCTCTGACCATCAGCCTAACTTTCTATGTGTACCTTTACCTGTACTCTATCCTATGAGAAAAGCAACCCAATGGAGACCAAAAACTTGGTGCCAATCAATCAACCCATTCTACTGTGTCCATGCCATGGGGACAAGTCCCTGGACTAAGAGCAAGGGCCTTGGATTACAGTAGAAGTCATTTCTGCTGACTCTACAGAAAACCAACTCCAACTTCACAGAGACATGACTACAGGCAGGGAAATATCCAAAGGGCCATGGCTCAGCCCAGTGGTTGATCCAGAGAGCCAAAAAGCTATTCTGAAGGTGCGTAAATCTCACTGACTCCCCTCAGATCTTTGCAAAAAAACAAGTAGTGACCTAATTCATTCTCTAGAATCCTGAAATAATGTGTTTTTGTTACTTTTGTGACCTATATCACAAACTAGCTTTTGTTGAACTCCTTTTATGCATTACACGATGTATTTTCATTGGGTATACATTTTTTTTCCTTCAACAAACTGAAATCACTTTGAGGGCAATATAACGGTGTCTTGTTATGGCTGTTAATCTCTAGGGCCTAGCACAGTACAAGACATATAGTAGGAGCTCAGTAAATATTTATTTGATTTATTTACATATGTATTTATTTACCTGTCTTCCAATAGATTAAAAGATCATGTAGACATAAGCCATTTTATATAGGCATAGACCAGCACATATTTATATATTAAAAGAGTTATATAATTGATCATTTGCATAATTAATTAACCCATCTGGATATAAACAAGTGTCCACAAAGCCAACTAGAAAGAATAACTTGTTCCAAAATAAGCATGAATTTCTGCCAAATAGTGCTAGAACATCTAATAATCATGCTCCTAAAACCCATCTTGTAGCTGTTAAAAAAGATAAAGGAACAGTGGTTTGATATTCAAACACATATTTAGGGACAAATATCTTCTATGAGGAAATACTGAGATAATTGTTTTGTTTCTAAGAAACATTGTTTCTTGCAATTCTGTTTAACGGTTTATTTTCTTTGATTTGGAGTTGACATTTTTCCTTTCATTAAAATTAGCATTACATAAACTATGTGATGCTATTTATTCATCTGTTTTAGAGACATTAAAAACACTGCTAGGGAATTCCCTGGCAGTCCAGTGGTTAGGACTCTGTTCTTCCACAGCGGGGGGGCCCAGGTTGCCCGGGTTTGATCCTAATTTGGGGAACTAAGATCCCACAAGCTGCATGGCATGGCCAAAAAAAAATACAAACAAAACAAACAAACAAACAAAAGAAAACACTGCTGTATTTAAAACAGATAATCAACAAGGACCTACTACCATATAGCACAGGGAATGCTGCTCAATATTCTGTAATAACCTAAATGGGAAAAGAATTTGAAAAAGAATAGATACATGTATATGTACAGCTGAATCACTGCTGTACACCTGAAACTAACACAACATTGTAAATCAACTATGCTTTAATATAAAATAAATTTTTTTAAAAAAATGTTTTCTTTGTGTAGGGAGATAGCACTATTCCTTCACTCTTAGTTTAACATCACAGAGTAAAAGCAATACTAGTTAAAAATTATAAGATTTGGGTTTGGATTCCAGCTTTAATGTTTTATTAACATTGACTTGGCAAGCTGCTAATTTTGCTAATCTTGCTGACCCTCCACTTCTTATCTGTATTTTTTTTTTCTTGCAAGAATTTAATGAGAGAATGTCTGATGTGAATGTTGTCTATATACTACAAAGGACTATAAAAAGGTTCATTAGTAATAGTTTAGTAATAGTTATAACAGTAGATACCTTTTGTTTAATATCTACTGGAAATTAGGAATTGAGCATCCAATATTTCTAACCTTATAAAACTTATGCAACATGAGTATTATTATCCCCATTTAATAGATGAGGAAAATGAGGCTTAGGGAGTTTAATTAAGTAACGTGCCCAGGATCAAGCAGTGATAAAAGGGAGGAGCCAGAATTTTAAACCGAAATTGGCTGATTCAAATGTTGAAAGAAAAATGTTCCACTGGAATTGGGATGAGCTGTTCACAATTTGCAGCCAATTTGTTTGCACTGAGTTCCCCCTTTTTATTTTTTATTTTTCCTTTATCACTATGATTTCCAATATCCTTTATTTTTCTAACTTTTGAAAGGGCCATCAGGTGATAATCTGCAATACTTTTTGTCATCTTTTAAGGTTTACCTTTACTCTCCTTCCGTTTGATATATAGGATTTATGTAACGTTGATGTTCATGTAATATTGATGTTCTACTTTAGTTTTACTGGACAGTGGGAAGACAACATACAGATGGAAGCAATATCTTAGGTGACAAGGTTAAGAATGCTCAGATCCATGAGGGAAATTTCCCAAGTATTTTTGGGTAGACACTGCATATCATAAAATGACAAAAGGCCAAAATAAGAAGATAAGATTACTGGATGGTACTTCTAAGGACAAATTTCTGAATTGAGAATGAATGTCAAATTACAAGTTGATTTTTCCCAGATCTTTTGATAATGTCCCTATTGTTTGTCATGAGATGTGGGTTAATATGGTTTTGGGAAAAAAGCTGAAGTATAAAAGTTAAACAAATTATCTAGATGGAGGAGCTTCAAGATGGAGGAAGAGTAAGACGTGGAGATGACCTTCCTCCCCACAAATACATCAGAAATACATCTACGTGTGGAACAACTCCTATAGAACACCCACTGAATGCTGGCAGAAGACCTCAGACCTCCCAAAAGGCAAGAAACTCCCCACGTACCTGGGTAGGGCAAAAAAAGAAAAAAAGAAAAAACAGAGACAAAAGAATAGGAACGGGACCTGCACCAGTGGGAGGGAGCTGTGAAGGAGGAAAGGTT
>NC_041217.1:123018975-123022879 GCF_002837175.3 Physeter macrocephalus
GCCTTTTATTCTGAGCCGTGTGGATGACAGGCACTTGGTGCTCCAGTCAGGTGTTAGGGCTGTGCCACTGAGGTGGGAGAGCCAAGTTCCGGACACTGGTCCACAAGAGACCTCCCAGCTCCACGTAATATCAAATGGTGAAAATCTCCCAGAGATCTCCATCTCAACGCCAAGACGCAGCTCCACTCAACAACCAGCAAGCTACAGTGCAGGACACCTGCTGGCAAACATCTAGCAAGACAGGAACACAACCCCATCCATTAGCAGAGAGGCTGCCTAAAATCATAATAAGGCCACAGACACCCTAAAACACACCAACAGACTTGGACCTGTCCACCAGAAAGACAAGATCCATCCTCATCCACCAGAACACAGGCACTACTCCCCTCCACCAGGAAGCCTACACAACCCACTGAACCAACCTTAGCCCCTGGGGACAGACACCAAAAACAACGGAAACTACGAACCTGCAGCCTGCAAAAAGGAGACCCCAAACACAGTAAGTTAAGTAAAATGAGAAGACAGAGAAACACACAGAACATAAAGGAGCAAGGCAAAATCCCACCAGACCTAACAAATGAAGAGGAAATAGGCAGTCTACCTGAAAAATAATTCAGAATAATGATAGTAAAGATGATCCAAAATCTTGGAAATATAATGGAGAAATTACAAGAAATGTTTAACAAGGACCTAGGAAAACTAAAGAGCAAACAAACAGTGATGAACAACAAAATAAATGAAATTAAAATTCTCTAGAAGGGATCAATAGCAGAATAACTGAGGCAGAAGAATGGATAACAGACCTGGAAGACAAAATAGTGGAAATAACTACTGCAGAGCAGAATAAAGAAAAAAGAATGAAAAGAATTGAGGACAGTCTGATACATGTATATGTACAGCTGAATCACTGCTGTACACCTGAAACTAACACAACATTGTAAATCAACTATGCTTTAATATAAAATAAATTTTTTTAAAAAAATGTTTTCTTTGTGTAGGGAGATAGCACTATTCCTTCACTCTTAGTTTAACATCACAGAGTAAAAGCAATACTAGTTAAAAATTATAAGATTTGGGTTTGGATTCCAGCTTTAATGTTTTATTAACATTGACTTGGCAAGCTGCTAATTTTGCTAATCTTGCTGACCCTCCACTTCTTATCTGTATTTTTTTTTTCTTGCAAGAATTTAATGAGAGAATGTCTGATGTGAATGTTGTCTATATACTACAAAGGACTATAAAAAGGTTCATTAGTAATAGTTTAGTAATAGTTATAACAGTAGATACCTTTTGTTTAATATCTACTGGAAATTAGGAATTGAGCATCCAATATTTCTAACCTTATAAAACTTATGCAACATGAGTATTATTATCCCCATTTAATAGATGAGGAAAATGAGGCTTAGGGAGTTTAATTAAGTAACGTGCCCAGGATCAAGCAGTGATAAAAGGGAGGAGCCAGAATTTTAAACCGAAATTGGCTGATTCAAATGTTGAAAGAAAAATGTTCCACTGGAATTGGGATGAGCTGTTCACAATTTGCAGCCAATTTGTTTGCACTGAGTTCCCCCTTTTTATTTTTTATTTTTCCTTTATCACTATGATTTCCAATATCCTTTATTTTTCTAACTTTTGAAAGGGCCATCAGGTGATAATCTGCAATACTTTTTGTCATCTTTTAAGGTTTACCTTTACTCTCCTTCCATTTGATATATAGGATTTATGTAACGTTGATGTTCATGTAATATTGATGTTCTACTTTAGTTTTACTGGACAGTGGGAAGACAACATACAGATGGAAGCAATATCTTAGGTGACAAGGTTAAGAATGCTCAGATCCATGAGGGAAATTTCCCAAGTATTTTTGGGTAGACACTGCATATCATAAAATGACAAAAGGCCAAAATAAGAAGATAAGATTACTGGATGGTACTTCTAAGGACAAATTTCTGAATTGAGAATGAATGTCAAATTACAAGTTGATTTTTCCCAGATCTTTTGATAATGTCCCTATTGTTTGTCATGAGATGTGGGTTAATATGGTTTTGGGAAAAAAGCTGAAGTATAAAAGTTAAACAAATTATCTAGATGGAGGAGCTTCAAGATGGAGGAAGAGTAAGACGTGGAGATGACCTTCCTCCCCACAAATACATCAGAAATACATCTACGTGTGGAACAACTCCTATAGAACACCCACTGAATGCTGGCAGAAGACCTCAGACCTCCCAAAAGGCAAGAAACTCCCCACGTACCTGGGTAGGGCAAAAAAAGAAAAAAAGAAAAAACAGAGACAAAAGAATAGGAACGGGACCTGCACCAGTGGGAGGGAGCTGTGAAGGAGGAAAGGTTTCCACACACTAGAAGCCCCTTCCCTGGCGGAGACTGCAGATGGCGGAGGAGGGAAGCTTCGGAGCCACGGAGGAGAGCGCAGCAACAGGGTGCGGAGGGCCATCTGTACGAGATACAAACACATGGAGGCTAAACAACACACTACTTACTAAGCAAGAGGTCACTGAAGAAATCAAAGAGGAAATAAAAAAATACCTAGAAACAGACAAGAGACTTTTTCATGCCTCTTTGTTTCCTGGTGCGCGAGGAGAGGGGATTAAGAGCGCCGCTTAAGGAGCTCCAGAGACTGGCGCTAGCCACGGCTATCAGTGCAGACCCCAGAGACGGGCATGAGACGCTAAGGCTGCTGCTGCAGCCACCAAGAAGCCTGTGTGCAAGCACAGGTCACTATTCACACCGCCCCTCCCAGGAGCCTGTGCAGCCCGCCACTGACAGGGTCCCGTGATCCAGGGACAACTTCCCCGGGAGAACGCACGGCGCGCCTCAGGCTGGTGCAACGTCATGCAGGCCTCTGCCGCCGCAGGCTCGCCCCGCTTCCGTACCCCTCCCTTCCCCCGGCCTGAGTGAGCCAGAGCCCCTGAATCAGCTACTCCTTTAACCCCGTCCTGTCTGAGCGAAGAACAGACGCCCTCAGGCGACCTACACGCAGAGGCGGGTCCAAATCCAAAGCTGAACCTCTCGGGAAATGTGCGAACAAAGAAGAGAAAGGGAAATCTCTCCCAGCAGCCTCAGGAGCAGCGGATTAAATCTCCACAATCAACTTGATGTACCCTGCATCTGTGGAATACCTGATTGACAACGAATCATCCCAAATTGAGGAGGCGGACTTAGGGAGCAACGATGTATATATTTTATTCCCTTTTTCTCTTTTTTTGAGTGTGTGTGTGTATGCTTCTGTGTGTGATTTTGTCTTATAGCTTTGCTTTTACCATTTGTCCTAGGGTTCTGTCCGTTTTTTTATTACTTAAAAAATTTTTTTTCTTAATAATTATTTTTTATTTTAATAACTATTTACTTTATTTTATCTTCTTCTTTCTTTCTCTCTTTTTTTTCTCCCTTTTATTCTGAGCTGTGTGGAGGACAGGCTCTTGGTGTTCCAGCTAGGCGTCAGGGCTGTGCCACTGAGGTGGGAGAGCCAAGTTCCGGACACTGGTCCACAAGAGACCTCCCAGCTCCACGTAATATCAAATGGTGAAAATCTCCCAGAGATCTCCATCTCAACGCCAAGACGCAGCTCCACTCAACAACCAGCAAGCTACAGTGCAGGACACCTGCTGGCAAACATCTAGCAAGACAGGAACACAACCCCATCCATTAGCAGAGAGGCTGCCTAAAATCATAATAAGGCCACAGACACCCTAAAACACACCAACAGACTTGGACCTGTCCACCAGAAAGACAAGATCCATCCTCATCCACCAGAACACAGGCACTACTCCCCTCCACCAGGAAGCCTACACAACCCACTGAACCAACCTTAGCCCCTGGGGACAGACACCAAAAACAACGGAAACTACGAACCTGCAGCCTGCAAAAAGGAGACCCCAAACACAGT
>NC_041217.1:123024178-123025866 GCF_002837175.3 Physeter macrocephalus
ATTTATAGGACATTCCATCCAAAAACAACAGAATACACATTCTTCTCAAGTACGCATGGAACATTCTCCAGGATGGATCATATCTTGGGTCACAAATCAAGCCTTGGTAAATTTAAGAAAATTGAAATCATACCAAGTATCTTTTCCAACCACAATGCTATGAGACTAGATATCAATTACAGGAAAACATCTGTACGAGATACAAACACATGGAGGCTAAACAACACACTACTTACTAAGCAAGAGGTCACTGAAGAAATCAAAGAGGAAATAAAAAAATACCTAGAAACAAATTACAATGAATCACCATGACCCAAAACCTGTGGGATGCAGCAAAAGCAGTTCTAAGAGGGAAGTTTATAGCAACACAATCTTACCTTAGGAAACAAGAAACATCTCAAATAAACAACCTAATGTTACACACTGAGCAATCAGAGAAAGAAGAACAAAAAAACCCCAAAGTTAGCAGAAGAAAATAAATCATGAAGATCAGATTCGAAATAAATGAAAAAGAAATGAAGGAAACGATAGCAAAGATCAATAAAAATAAAAGCTGGTTCTTTGAGAAGATAAACAAAATTGATAAACTACTAGCCAGGAGAACGCACGGCGCGCCCCAGGCTGGTGCAACGTCATGCAGGCCTCTGCCGCCGCAGGCTCGCCCCGCTTCCGTACCCCTCCCTTCCCCCGGCCTGAGTGAGCCAGAGCCCCTGAATCAGCTACTCCTTTAACCCCGTCCTGTCTGAGCGAAGAACAGACGCCCTCAGGCGACCTACACGCAGAGGCGGGTCCAAATCCAAAGCTGAACCTCTCGGGAAATGTGCGAACAAAGAAGAGAAAGGGAAATCTCTCCCAGCAGCCTCAGGAGCAGCGGATTAAATCTCCACAATCAACTTGATGTACCCTGCATCTGTGGAATACCTGATTGACAACGAATCATCCCAAATTGAGGAGGCGGACTTAGGGAGCAACGATGTATATATTTTATTCCCTTTTTCTCTTTTTTTGAGTGTGTGTGTGTATGCTTCTGTGTGTGATTTTGTCTTATAGCTTTGCTTTTACCATTTGTCCTAGGGTTCTGTCCGTTTTTTTATTACTTAAAAAATTTTTTTTCTTAATAATTATTTTTTATTTTAATAACTATTTACTTTATTTTATCTTCTTCTTTCTTTCTCTCTTTTTTTTCTCCCTTTTATTCTGAGCTGTGTGGAGGACAGGCTCTTGGTGTTCCAGCTAGGCGTCAGGGCTGTGCCACTGAGGTGGGAGAGCCAAGTTCCGGACACTGGTCCACAAGAGACCTCCCAGCTCCACGTAATATCAAATGGTGAAAATCTCCCAGAGATCTCCATCTCAACGCCAAGACGCAGCTCCACTCAACAACCAGCAAGCTACAGTGCAGGACACCTGCTGGCAAACATCTAGCAAGACAGGAACACAACCCCATCCATTAGCAGAGAGGCTGCCTAAAATCATAATAAGGCCACAGACACCCTAAAACACACCAACAGACTTGGACCTGTCCACCAGAAAGACAAGATCCATCCTCATCCACCAGAACACAGGCACTACTCCCCTCCACCAGGAAGCCTACACAACCCACTGAACCAACCTTAGCCCCTGGGGACAGACACCAAAAACAACGGAAACTACGAACCTGCAGCCTGCAAAAAGGAGACCCCAAACACAGT
>NC_041217.1:123026835-123028361 GCF_002837175.3 Physeter macrocephalus
ATTTATAGGACATTCCATCCAAAAACAACAGAATACACATTCTTCTCAAGTACGCATGGAACATTCTCCAGGATGGATCATATCTTGGGTCACAAATCAAGCCTTGGTAAATTTAAGAAAATTGAAATCATACCAAGTATCTTTTCCAACCACAATGCTATGAGACTAGATATCAATTACAGGAAAACATCTGTACGAGATACAAACACATGGAGGCTAAACAACACACTACTTACTAAGCAAGAGGTCACTGAAGAAATCAAAGAGGAAATAAAAAAATACCTAGAAACAAATTACAATGAATCACCATGACCCAAAACCTGTGGGATGCAGCAAAAGCAGTTCTAAGAGGGAAGTTTATAGCAACACAATCTTACCTTAGGAAACAAGAAACATCTCAAATAAACAACCTAATGTTACACACTGAGCAATCAGAGAAAGAAGAACAAAAAAACCCCAAAGTTAGCAGAAGAAAATAAATCATGAAGATCAGATTCGAAATAAATGAAAAAGAAATGAAGGAAACGATAGCAAAGATCAATAAAAATAAAAGCTGGTTCTTTGAGAAGATAAACAAAATTGATAAACTACTAGCCAGACTTATCAAGAAAAAAAAAAAGGGAGTAGACTCAAATCAATTGAATTATAAATGAAAAAGGAGAAGTAACAATTGACACTGCAGAAATACAAAGGATCATGAGAGATTACTACAAGCAACTGTATGCCAATAAAATGGACAACCTGGAAGAAATGGACAAATTCTTTGACAACGAATCATCCCAAATTGAGGAGGCGGACTTAGGGAGCAACGATGTATATATTTTATTCCCTTTTTCTCTTTTTTTGAGTGTGTGTGTGTATGCTTCTGTGTGTGATTTTGTCTTATAGCTTTGCTTTTACCATTTGTCCTAGGGTTCTGTCCGTTTTTTTATTACTTAAAAAATTTTTTTTCTTAATAATTATTTTTTATTTTAATAACTATTTACTTTATTTTATCTTCTTCTTTCTTTCTCTCTTTTTTTTCTCCCTTTTATTCTGAGCTGTGTGGAGGACAGGCTCTTGGTGTTCCAGCTAGGCGTCAGGGCTGTGCCACTGAGGTGGGAGAGCCAAGTTCCGGACACTGGTCCACAAGAGACCTCCCAGCTCCACGTAATATCAAATGGTGAAAATCTCCCAGAGATCTCCATCTCAACGCCAAGACGCAGCTCCACTCAACAACCAGCAAGCTACAGTGCAGGACACCTGCTGGCAAACATCTAGCAAGACAGGAACACAACCCCATCCATTAGCAGAGAGGCTGCCTAAAATCATAATAAGGCCACAGACACCCTAAAACACACCAACAGACTTGGACCTGTCCACCAGAAAGACAAGATCCATCCTCATCCACCAGAACACAGGCACTACTCCCCTCCACCAGGAAGCCTACACAACCCACTGAACCAACCTTAGCCCCTGGGGACAGACACCAAAAACAACGGAAACTACGAACCTGCAGCCTGCAAAAAGGAGACCCCAAACACAGT
>NC_041217.1:123028859-123030287 GCF_002837175.3 Physeter macrocephalus
TAAAGTAGCAGGATACAAAATTAATGCACAGAAATCTCTTGCATTCCTATACACTAATGATGAAAAATCTGAAAGTGAACTTAAGAAAACACTTCCATTTACCACTGCAACAAAAAGAATAAAATACCTGGGAATAAACCTACCTAAGGAGACAAAAGACCTGTATGCAGAAAATTATAAGACACTGATGAAAGAAATTAAACATGATACAAATAGGTGGGGAGATATACCATGTTCTTGGACTGGAAGAATCAACATTGTGAAAATGACTCTACTTCCCACAGCAATCTACAGATTCAATTCAATCCCTATTAAACTACCAATGGCATTTTTCACAGAACTAGAACAAAAAATTTCACATTTTGTATGGAAACACAAAAGACCCCACCACATAGCCAGAGCAATCTTGAGAAAGAAAAACGGAGCTGGAGGAATCAGGCTCCCAGACTTCAGACTATACTACAAAGCTATAGTAATCAAGACAGTATGGTACTGGCACAAAAACAGAAATATAGCTCAATGGAACAGGATAGAAAGCCCAGAGATAAACCCACGCACATATGGTCACCTTATCTTTGATAAACGAGGCAGGAATGTACAGTGGAGAAAGGACAGCCTCTTTAATAACTGGTGCTGGGAAAACTGGACAGGTACATTTAAAAGCATGAGATTAGAACACTCCCTAACACCATACACAAACATAAGCTCAAAATGGATTAAAGACCTAAATGTAAGGCCAGAAACTATCAAACTCTTAGAGGAAAACATAGGCAGAACACTCTGTGACATAAATCACAGCAAGATCCTTTTTGACCCACCTCCTAGAGAAATGGAAATAAAAACAAAAATAGACAAATGGGACCTAATGAAACTTAAAAGCCTTTGCACAACAAAGGAAACCATAAACAAAACGGAAAGACAACCCTCAGAATGGGATAAAATATTTGCAAATGAAGCAACTAACAAAGGATTAATATCCAAAACATATAAGCAACTCATGCAGCTCAATATCAAAAAAACAAACAACCCAATCCAAAAATGGGCCGAAGACCTAAACAGACATTTCTCTAAAGAAGATATACAGATTGCCAAGAAACACATGAAAGTATGCTCAACATCATTAATCATTAGAGAAATGATCTTTCAGCAGAAACTCTGGAAGCCAGAAGGGAGTAGCAGGACATATTTAAAGTGATGAAGAAGAAAAACCTACAACCAAGATTACTCTACCCAGCAAGGATCTCATTCAGATTGACAGAGAAATTAAAAGCTTTACAGACAAGGAAAAGCTAAGAGAATTCAGCACCATCAAACCAAAATTACAACAAATGCTAAAGGAACTTCCCTAGGCAGGAAACACAAGAGAAGGAAAAGACCTACAATAAAAAACCTAAAACAATTAAGAAAATGGTAATAGGAACATACATA
>NC_041217.1:123033397-123034588 GCF_002837175.3 Physeter macrocephalus
GACACCTTCCCCGGGAGAACGCACGGCGCGCCTCAGGCTGGTGCAACGTCATGCAGGCCTCTGCCGCCGCAGGCTCGCCCCGCTTCCGTACCCCTCCCTTCCCCCGGCCTGAGTGAGCCAGAGCCCCTGAATCAGCTACTCCTTTAACCCCGTCCTGTCTGAGCGAAGAACAGACGCCCTCAGGCGACCTACACGCAGAGGCGGGTCCAAATCCAAAGCTGAACCTCTCGGGAAATGTGCGAACAAAGAAGAGAAAGGGAAATCTCTCCCAGCAGCCTCAGGAGCAGCGGATTAAATCTCCACAATCAACTTGATGTACCCTGCATCTGTGGAATACCTGATTGACAACGAATCATCCCAAATTGAGGAGGCGGACTTAGGGAGCAACGATGTATATATTTTATTCCCTTTTTCTCTTTTTTTGGGTGTGTGTGTGTATGCTTCTGTGTGTGATTTTGTCTTATAGCTTTGCTTTTACCATTTGTCCTAGGGTTCTGTCCGTTTTTTTATTACTTAAAAAATTTTTTTTCTTAATAATTATTTTTTATTTTAATAACTATTTACTTTATTTTATCTTCTTCTTTCTTTCTCTCTTTTTTTTCTCCCTTTTATTCTGAGCTGTGTGGAGGACAGGCTCTTGGTGTTCCAGCTAGGCGTCAGGGCTGTGCCACTGAGGTGGGAGAGCCAAGTTCCGGACACTGGTCCACAAGAGACCTCCCAGCTCCACGTAATATCAAATGGTGAAAATCTCCCAGAGATCTCCATCTCAACGCCAAGACGCAGCTCCACTCAACAACCAGCAAGCTACAGTGCAGGACACCTGCTGGCAAACATCTAGCAAGACAGGAACACAACCCCATCCATTAGCAGAGAGGCTGCCTAAAATCATAATAAGGCCACAGACACTCCAAAACACACCGCAAGATGTGAACCTGCCCAGCAGAAAGGCAAGATCCAGCCTCATCCACCGGAACACAGGCACTAGTCCCCTCCACTGGGAAGCCTATACAATTCACTGAACCAACCTTAGCCACTGGGGACAGACACCAAAAACAAAGGGAACTACAAACCTGCAGCCTGCAAAAAGAAGACCCCCAAACACAGTAAGTTAAGCAAAATGAGAAGAAAGAAAAACACACAGCAGATGAAGGAGCAAGGCAAAAACCCACCAGACCTAACAAATGAAGAGTA